>NW_027069850.1:211663-294033 GCF_002906115.3 Quercus suber
AAAAAAAAAAAAAAAAAAAAAAAAAAAAAAAAAAAAAAAAAAAAAAAAAAAAAAAAAAAAAAAAAAAAAAAAAAAAAAAAAAAAAAAAAAAAAAAAAAAAAAACCATAGGAGCAAAAATGAAAAAGAAAGGTGAACAAAAGGAATGGCATACCGAATGGTTAAGAAATCCAGCAATAGGAATTAAGCACGTCCTTAGCTTTCCATCAGGGAACATTACTTGCATACTATTTGAGTACCAGAGTTCACAAGCCCATAAGAATTGCTCCCAGGTGTATACCTCCCGTGGAAATATATCAGGATGATCATTACACAATGTGGGAAATAACGAATCATATTGAGTTTGTAAGTGCTGTGACAAAAAAAAAAAGGAAAAAGGATGCGTTACATTTGAAAATAGTCCCACATTTAAGCAAGTGGGAAAGAGAGAAATAAAGTTCAACTGAATGCGAATAGAAACAATCTAAGTAATGCGTAATAACAAAAAATGAAGGGAGCTAAAAGAGTGCAGGATAGGTGGGATTTAAGATATTGAAAAGTTTAAGTGAAAGGAAGTAGAGAAGATCTTGATTGTGCTCAATCTTCCAGTGATTTAGATTATAACTGTCCCTCTAATTGGCGAGGATGGGAGTAGAGTAGCATGTTTATATATTTGGTGGCATTTAAGAGGTTGTATAATAAATAGGGGAATTAGTATATGTGATCGGGTGGGATGGAGTTCCCTTATACATGTACCTTCTTAGTTATTGATTAGTAAATCAATTATTTAAAAAGTGCAATCCCTAGTACACTGGATACATAGAAGAGAAAGCAGCCTACAAGAATGAAATCCAGATCAAGTTCAAGATCTATTTTCTATTGCTATCCCATCTTTTTAAAACCAAATCCATTCCAATGGGGACAGGGCAAGGTGGGGAGCCCACTTAAATAGGCCAAATTACCATTTAGAGATGCTTGGCTCACATTAATATATCCTTTTTCACAACTCTTTTGTCCCTTGAAGTAATCAGAGCCTAAATATTTGAACAAATTAATCTAGTAATAGTGTATTAGAAAGCCTGATAACCTGTTTTGCTTGCACTATCTCTTCCAACAGCATGGTTCCATCCAAAGCCATAATTGCCTCAATGCCAAAGCTCAACCCTGTCACATAGAATCATGAAAAAAAAATCCTGTTAAACCAAAATGATCAGTGTTAGAACATTATTGTTGGCAAATAATTCTTGCATACAAAATGCACAAACATATCTATATGCTTTAACACCATTTTTTGTCAGATCATATACAAACAATATAAACTAGAGAAAAATAAATAAATAAATAAGACTGACATAATTGGACACCATTTTTCCCCCAATTTGATCTATAGAATTCTATAACGTCATCATTATATCATCACTTACTACTATGAAAAACAATGTAGTAATTAGTAATTATGAGTTTGCAAATTGAATGTCACGATGTTTGGACTAAAACCAATGTAAAATTCCATTCAAATGTCAGAGAGGGACCAAAAGGTAATACCATTTGGGATGTACCAACTCCTTATACTCTAAATCCTCCATAATTTTAACTAGCAGGAAACCAGGGTGATGCAGGAAGCGCAAAGAAATAGCATAGAGAATATTTATTTTAATTTACTCATATTGAATTTTGGAGTCAATTGTATTTTTATTTTAGGTATTAGTAGTTAATTAGGGCACCCCTCTTAATTTCATAATTGTTTTGGTTCTTTTATTAAAATAAATTGTATTCTACTTTTTCTACATAAAGTATTTGATTGTTTCATAAGATATGCAAATTAGTGCAAACCCATAATGGGTGAAATAACCAAATGGTGCATGCCTTATATTTAACAGAAAATTTCCAAAAGCTAGGATGATAGCAAAGCATATAATTGCAAAGGAATTATACACCCTATTTACCCATTTCTTCAGGCAACAACTGATGCTAAAAATAATCAAACAACTCCCTAGTTAAAATTTAGTAAAATTATAGAACAAATGGGAATTAAAATAGCATTGACCTTCTTAAAGGTTAAGGTATATATAATTTCTCACTTCCATGCTCCAAAATTTTTATGATTCAGTCAATCTTTTTTGGGCAAAGGAGAGGATATCTTGATCAGGGAGAGAGAATGGAAAAATCCCATGTGACCCAATATATATGACAAGTTCCACATCAAGTTGCACTAATCCTTAGTACACTGCCCATGTGCTTTGGTTCCATGTATGGTTTCTTTTTTCAATGAAGTTTCATTACTTATAAAAAAAAAAAAAAGAGGTTAAAATATTGACCATGGCAGAAATGATTTTACTGAGAATAACTTTTTTTGATGAGTAATAAAATTTTATTTAAGCAAAAGAACTACCTCATGTACACAAGATATACACAAAATGTTATTAAAATTTTACTTTGAATGATGGTCAAATATTATGCATGCTTTAACTTGAAATTTTTTTAAAAAAATATGGGTAAATTTGGTATAAATCTTAGGTTCAAATTTACCAGGACAAATAAGAACAGAATGGAATAAAAAGTAAAAGAAACAAGTGCTTAGTTCAAAGTAAAATTGAAATTTCAAAAAAAAAAAAAAAAAAAAAGAGAAAAAAGTCTTGATCAATCAATTAAAAAAAATACTAATTTTTTCAATAGTATATAAGAAGTAATATTTTCTATTGTTATATAAGAAAAAAAATTATCAATTAAATTAATAGTAAATATGACATTTTATAAAAGTTAACACATCACTCTTACTTTTTTTTTTTTTTTATCCATCCATTTATAAAAAAATGAATAATTATTGATTTTAAATAATTTCTCTATTTATTTTATTTTATATATCACAAAAAAAAAGATTAAATAAATTACTTAAAATGAAACCTTATTGAAGTGAATACATCACAATTATTATATATCTTTCTACATCAATCCATTTTATATAGAAAAACAATAATATTTTTTATTGAGCTATTTAAAATGACACCTTATAAAAATGAAGGCATTGCAATTATTATATTATTCATTTTACTTTTTGTCCCTGATAAAAGAAAACCATCATCTAGAACTTAATCTAAGTTGATATCAACTTGAATTTGTACAGTGTGCATTGGCACCCTTACAATATATTTTATAACATCATAAAGTAATTTGTAAACGATATAAATCCCTTAAGAAATCCTTAGGAATTTCTTGTACATCGGAGGACCCTTCATCATCATATATTTCTGTTATGTTATCTACTAATTGGAATTATTAAGGTTTGAATTTGTGCAGTTGAGGTATTTCAATGGAAGTACTTTTTGCCTTGATTTTTTTTTTTAAAAAGGTTTATGTAGATTGTACAATATTTTTGGTCATGACATTTGGGTATGGATTTGGGTTCATACTTCATATAAAAACAAAATTATATATATGGAAATTGGCTTATGACATTTTAGAATGGTTATCCACAATTAGCCCAATTTTTTTTTTCTTCCCTTCTTCAACCTCTAAAAGGCTTACATCTGGCCCGAATGGGGAACAAGGGGCTTTGATAATTTAAGAAATTGGGCTGACCCAATGCTTCCAAAGCTTTTACAAATGATTTCTTAGCTTGAAAGTTGTAAAAGTTGAATTCTATATTCTTCTTTCCTTCCTCCAAAAAAAAAAAAAAAGGGCTGACCCGTGTTGATCCAAGTCCAGCCCAAACCGGCCCATTTCGAATCCCCTGAACTCTTTTAAGAGTCTCAGGTATCAGTTAAACAAACAAACAAACACTTCCTTCACTTCACTAGCTTGCCGCCCAAACACTCTCTCTCTCTCTCTCTCTCTCTCTCTCTCTAGGTTCTGCTTCAACTCGGGCTTTAATGGAGATTGATAACGTAAGCTCAAACTCTCTTCTATCCTCTGCTTTTAATTCCATTTTCTTGGACTCTAATTTGCTGGGAAACTGTTGGAAAGTCTAAGAAAATGCATAATGTTTTTTCAACTCCAATTTGAGATTTTCCTATTTGAATTCCTTCCAAGATTCCAAATTTCCCTACAATTTTCCCAGGAACCAAGCAGACGATTCTTTATTTTAGCTTTGATACAGTTCTTTAGGTTTTAGGTTTGATATAAATTACATTATGTTTAAAGAATTTATACTTGATCATTCTTTTTGACATTTCATATATATCAATGTCACTTTTTATTGCATCAATTTCTTTTTGATAACTGCATTTCATATAGAATATATAGTTCTGAAGTAGAGAAGTATGAGAAAGAACCATCTTTATGCATCTGTTTGTGTATATGCTCCTGGGCATGAGCATAAACTGCTTAGCCCATCAGGGGTGAATGCTCCTGGATTACCCTGCAACTGGTGGTTTTGGCAGGTGGGTTTAGTTGTCCGTAGTGTTTTACTGGCTAGACGCGAGTCCAGAGGGCTATTCTTTAGAAAGGTTTCTTACATTATACACACCAATTTTTCTTGATTCTTGTTTTAAGTGATTTTTGTAAATTCAAGATTTTAAGCTAATATATAGGTCCATAAGGTAATTGTTTCCATTGTGTCTTTAAACTCCTTTTTGTGATACTTGTTTACAAAATAATTCAAAATTAATTATTTATTGGAATGGAAGAAAGAAAGTAGCATATGAAAGATGATATGAATGCTGACATGTTATATAAACTACTAGTAATCTAATTTCTGTTTTTAAAATTTGTTCTCTTTGTGTGAGTGCATTCGCTCATGTATTCTATGATTGTGGGAATTCCACTTATGTCCTGCAATCACAGCTTATACTGTTTTATTGCTATTTCCATAATGTTGTTGACTTGATTTTTTATGTTGTCAAATGAGTAAGAATCTTAGTATTGATAATGTATTTGTTCATTGCAGCCACCACCATCTGATAAAGCCAAAGAGACTGATGACGACTTTGCAATAGTTCTTGAGCTATCTGAAGATGACCCGCATTTTGATAAAAAGAAGGTAAGAAATGACGTAATTGATTGCCTTCGAGCTCTCTTTTATTCTTCGCTAATTTTTATTGAATAGTTGGTTAATGGTCAGAAATGTGAGGATGAAATATTATGTAATTGAAGGAAATAAATAACTTTAGTAAGTCACTATTTATTGTTTACTCTATTCTATACACTGAAGTGCAGGGGATTGATACTGGACTCCTGTTGCATACCAACTACTAAATTAAAAAAAAAAATTACATTTATAATTTTATACATATGATTGTGTCAAATTCTTTTTAATTGAGATGAATACGAAAGAAAATGTGACTGTAAATACTGACAATAATTGTTCCATTTTTGTTAGCATGAAAATTATGTTCATAAATTTTCATTAGTATGGCAGTTTATTACAGTTATGCTTTAATACTATCTAGTTCTTGGTAAAGAAACCTAATTTCTCTTAATTTAATTGAGTTGTTATGTTGCTACCATTATTCTTATTATTTTCATATCTCGCTGGCAGAAATTACTTCAGAATAAGGGTTTTAACCCCAAGGAACAGTTTTATCTTAAGAGCTCTTCAGGTTCTGATTGGATAAGTACTACCTTGAAAGTAATGCTTCAGATAGCAAGAATCATACAATTAGATGAGGTAAAAATTCCAATTCTTCTCTTTAAACTACTTGGTATTTCAGTGTAGGGACATGCTTGGAGGAAAATGAGAGAGATGGACTGATTTCCCATATGAACAATAGGAAACAAAATAGTTTTTCCACATAGGTTTGATCCCATTTAGGTTCTTGCAAATTTTAGCTTCAATGTTTTCCTGGTTTGTTTTGGCACAAAACTCAAAAGTATAGCATGATAGCCTGATCCCTGGCATTTTATGGATGATTAACTCATGATGATATTTATTATAAAGGGTTCATTGGGATTCAGGTAGAACTTTATTTTGGGGAGGATGATGCTTGTTCATCAGTGGAATATTACAGCCCCAGGAATGAGGTAGAGGCTCTTAATTCAATCCTTTCGCTTCTTGACATTTCAACCTCAAGTGGTATGTGCATGCAAATGANTATTATTTATTGGAATGGAAGAAAGAAAGTAGCATATGAAAGATGATATGAATGCTGACATGTTATATAAACTACTAGTAATCTAATTTCTGTTTTTAAAATTTGTTCTCTTTGTGTGAGTGCATTCGCTCATGTATTCTATGATTGTGGGAATTCCACTTATGTCCTGCAATCACAGCTTATACTGTTTTATTGCTATTTCCATAATGTTGTTGACTTGATTTTTTATGTTGTCAAATGAGTAAGAATCTTAGTATTGATAATGTATTTGTTCATTGCAGCCACCACCATCTGATAAAGCCAAAGAGACTGATGACGACTTTGCAATAGTTCTTGAGCTATCTGAAGATGACCCGCATTTTGATAAAAAGAAGGTAAGAAATGACGTAATTGATTGCCTTCGAGCTCTCTTTTATTCTTCGCTAATTTTTATTGAATAGTTGGTTAATGGTCAGAAATGTGAGGATGAAATATTATGTAATTGAAGGAAATAAATAACTTTAGTAAGTCACTATTTATTGTTTACTCTATTCTATACACTGAAGTGCAGGGGATTGATACTGGACTCCTGTTGCATACCAACTACTAAATTAAAAAAAAATTACATTTATAATTTTATACATATGATTGTGTCAAATTCTTTTTAATTGAGATGAATACGAAAGAAATGTGACTGTAAATACTGACAATAATTGTTCCATTTTTGTTAGCATGAAAATTATGTTCATAAATTTTCATTAGTATGGCAGTTTATTACAGTTATGCTTTAATACTATCTAGTTCTTGGTAAAGAAACCTAATTTCTCTAATTTAATTGAGTTGTTATGTTGCTACCATTATTCTTATTATTTTCAATCTCTGGCAGAAATTACTTCAGAATAAGGGTTTTAACCCCAAGGAACAGTTTTATCTTAAGAGCTCTTCAGGTCTGATTGGATAAGTACTACCTTGAAAGTAATGCTTCAGATAGCAAGAATCATACAATTAGATGAGGTAAAAATTCCAATTCTTCTCTTTAAACTACTTGGTATTTCAGTGTAGGGACATGCTTGGAGGAAAATGAGAGAGATGGACTGATTTCCCATATGAACAATAGGAAACAAAATAGTTTTTCCACATAGGTTTGATCCCATTTAGGTTCTTGCAAATTTTAGCTTCAATGTTTTCCTGGTTTGTTTTGGCACAAAACTCAAAAGTATAGCATGATAGCCTGATCCCTGGCATTTTATGGATGATTAACTCATGATGATATTTATTATAAAGGGTTCATTGGGATTCAGGTAGAACTTTATTTTGGGGAGGATGATGCTTGTTCATCAGTGGAATATTACAGCCCCAGGAATGAGGTAGAGGCTCTTAATTCAATCCTTTCGCTTCTTGACATTTCACCTCAAGTGGTATGTGCATGCAAATGAATGTCCTGCAAGAACTTCGGGAAGCAATTATTGGTATGATCCGTGACTTTGGGGACAAAAACAGTGTGAAGACTACAATTTTAGAAAACCACAGCGTGTAAAGAAGGTGTTTGTTGCAATGGGGTGAAAACAATGGCATAAGGACAAGGTTGCAGATAGCTTGTAAGTCTTCACAATTATGACTGCTGCTGTTCTTTTTTCTTGCTTATTAGGCATGTAAAATTTGCCCCCTTTTCTTGGTGTCAGAGGATTTTTCCTTTTTCTTTGAGGTGGAGTTGGGAACTCAGGGGGGTGGGAACACTATTTCTTTACAATTTTGCAAAGCTATGTATAGAAAAAGGAACCTAGTCTTTATTGTATTGTGCTTCATTCATCATGTAGATGTCGAAGGTGCTGGTAGAGGAGCCATAGCAAGAGAAAATCTAAATGTTGGAGAATTGCTGTGGAGATCCCTGTATCTACTGTCATTTCTGAGGAGCTAATCCGTGAATCCAACATGGTACATTTCAGCTTCCATAAATGATTCCTACTTTGTGTTTGAACTTCTATGAGAGATAAGGAAATGAAAGTTAAATGAAATGAATCTTCATTTGTGTGGGAACATGGATCACATATCTAAAAAACTTGTCACACAGAAAACAATAGATGGGTGATGATTAGTAAGAAAAATGTATTCTTGCCTACATGAATTTCTAATTATCCCTGCAATATGTAGAGAAAATTCCTTCGGTCGTTTATGTTTCACAAAATGAGCTATGTGGAGGTAAAAGGAAGCCATTTCTAAGTAAACAACTAAACTGATCACTAGGAAATATTCAGAAAACTATTAATTCAGTTAAACAAACTTACATAACATATAAGAGAAGGGTTAAGTGTAATTCCTCACCAGTCACCATGTGTGGATAAAAAAATCTGCTCACTCTGTGCATCAAAGACACGGTTTGAGGTGCCCATGAGAGACATGGTTATAAGGTGTCTATGCCAATGGTTAATGGTAGTAGATTAGCATTAAGATGGATTTTGGAACCAGGTATCAGGTACTATGCCAATGCTGCTTTACCTTCACACAAGGTGTCATTTCAGTTTTTTAGGCCCTTCTCATCTCTATGCTTCTGTTTCTACATTGTCAAGTTGGATAATCTCTATAGTGGAGTACATGGTTTATGTTTGGGTGTAAAATGGGGGGATCATAGGTTCAAATCTTTCCCTGCAATAAAAATTGCACATGATGCTTTGTTTTCCATTCATGCTGATGGTCAATTACATTTAGAGAGGGCACTCTTACATAATCAGTAATTTGAATCTGCACAGCCTATGTGGAAGTAAAGTGGGTCATTATGACTTACTATTTTTTCTTTTTATTGCAGTTTCATATATTAGAAAAGATTGATGGCATCTCTTCTGAGACAATGTTATTGTTGTGGAGCATGAGGGAAAAGCACAATTGTAATTCGAAATTCAAGATTTACTTCAATACCCTTCCAGAAGAATTCAATACAGGTACTCTCACTTTTTGTCACCTGCTTTGTCGATGATATCTACTCTGTTATTTTGTGTGCATAACAAGGAAGTATTATTGTAATTTGATGTCTTATTACTTGTGAAGATTAAATGATTCAACTATTAGCAAGAACTTGATGTTAGGTTAGAACGTTTTGCAATCTTTTTTATGGTCAGTGAATGCTCTTTCTTTGCAAGCTGAAAAATTATCCATTAGGGTTTGAAAATTTTTGCTGGCCTGTTTATTATCATATGTTTGACATAGTTCGATAATTTTCTTGATCCTTTCTACATGGTGTAGCCTTTTTGCAATAAAACATATTGTACTTATCAAAAATGTTGCTGGTAAGATAGTAAGTATGAACTTGCAATAAAATATTATATTCTAAATATCTAACTTTGAAATGATGTAACATGTTAGTAATCATTCAGCTGGGTTCCATCACGACCATTCTGAACGGCTAAAACAAGCAGTTCTTATTTAATAGAGGCATCTATATAATATTTAAAAATTAAAGCGAAGCATTTTGGTCTATTTTGGTTCATTTGGTCAACCTCGGTCTACTTTAGTCCATTTAGTTCATTTTGGTTCTCCTCGATCATTTCGGTTCGTTTCGGTTTCCGTCTTCTTCAGTCTATTTCGGTTTGCTTTGGTCCATTTCGGTCATTTTGGTTCACTTTTATCCATTTCGATCCTATTCGGTCCATTCGTTTCACTTAGGCCAGTTCAATCCATTTCGGTCGACTTGGTTCATTTTGGTACATCCATCCACTTTTTTTTTTTTAATACAAGATAGAAATTCTACTTTAGTCTAATCTAAGTGTACATGTGTGTGAAAACTTCCTCCTGAATATTTGAACCCCGGCCCTTGCCCCCCACACCCCACAAGTATTTATACTTGTAGAGTGACCATCGCACCAAGGGTGTGCGGCGGTGTACATCCATCCACTTTAATGCTTTGGGATGAGAAGTTTATGTAGAATTGTAAGGAGTATTATAATAAATTCCAACTACACATTACATTATTTATAAAATATCTCACCTTATGTAATAATTGAATGTAAAATGCATTATGTTTCCTTTAAAAAAAGAACTTACAAAATTTAAAACACTTTCAACTAAAAAATATAGATAGCCTAATTTAGAAAATTTAATATATTTATATCAACTATACTTTGTTAGAAAATAATCATATCATTTTAAAAATGACTTAAGACTAACACATATAAATCACATCTACTATTTCCATTTTTTACTTTACAAACAAAAACAAATCATCAAATTTTTCTGCTGGTGATAGTATATTTGAATAATTTATATTTTTCATCTTCCTATTTTTTTTTCCTAATTAAACAAAAATAAAAAAGTTATATTTATTATATTCTTCCGGTTGACTATCTTCTATAGCAAACACAAATGGTAAAAAGGAAAACCAAAATCTTTTTATTCTACAATTTTGTATCCTCCTACGAAAATTGTGAGTTTTGGTGTGAAGATGGAGGTTTTGGCCATTTTAAGGACCCGGGTGGACTCTGAGAAATAAAAGCCTAGGGAATATAAAACAAATTAGGCTGGATTTGAGTTATGAGTCTATGATCACTCTTTGTATTTTTTCGGTGAATTTGAAAGGTGATTTCGCCTAGGGGGTTCATTGTCAACTCCTATCAGCGTTTGTTTTGATAGGAAGTGTCGAAAATCAAAATCGATCTTTTAATTTCAAGCATGAATAAAACTAGTACTCTAGGAACTAGGGTTTGGAGAATTGGAGTACTGAAGTAGGGGGAGTCTATTATTTTTCATGATTCTTGAAAACTGAATCTGCTTAAGGATCCAGGAGATCATGATCATGTTAGTCTTAAAAGTCTAACCCTAAAGATCACGTGCTAATGTACTAAAAGGGGCTGCTAGATATATAATCCAACTAATGACAAATTGGTGGGGAGAAACAAGACGAAAGGAAATTTTATAGATAGGCTAGAATTTTAATTTATGATATTAATTATATGATGATTGCTTTTTATTAGGTTAAAACATCAATTGATTTTTGGTATAGACAATATTCAAACTTTAGAACTCTTATTTAATAACAAAAAACTTTATTAGTTAAATTAATTGGAACTTATGAAAAAAATAAGTTCTCTAAGAGGTCACATTACAAAAGAATGGAAATTTAAAATAATAATAAAATATCCTAGAGTTTGTTATCCATAAATTAAACCCTGAATTTTTTTTTTTAAATTTCGTTTTTTGTCATTTTAAAACCTAAATCTTATAACTCATAAGAATTTAAATATTTCATTTATATTTGTTAAAAACTGCTAGCTAATGGAGCAATCTATATATTGTAAGGGAAATTTTCCATTAGCACATATTACATTAAAACGATACCATTTGCTGTGAATGGTTGTTTTCTTTTCCACACTAGAGAGAGAACAATGGTTTTTAGTAGATATATAGACATGATATTTAACTTGTCATGATTTATAAACTCAAGGTTTAAAATGAAAATAAATAAATAAAAAGAACCAAATTTTAGGAATTTCACCATGAATGTTTTATAATAATATACCAACTCAATGGCGTCTACCTAACCGAAACGACATAACAATAGCATTTTGCTTTTGTATGCAAGAATTGCTTTTTTTTTTATTTTAATGATAGTTTACCAAAACACCAATCAATTTTTTGTGTAGATGAAGATTGAACACTAAATTTCTTATTCGGGAATAAAAAACTTTACCAGTTGAGTTAACTAGAACTCACACAAAAATTCTTGTTTTGATTGAATTGTTTTACCATGAGTTTTTAGAGTATCAATTTATATAATAAAGTACATTACTTTAAGAAGGTTCATATGTAAGGCATATCCGATAAGAGAGATAAACAATAATTATGCTTAAGATTTAGTGTTAGTTTGGATACAGCGTCTGGCGTCTACATTTGCGTTTGTGCATTTTTTAGTGAGTCTCGTGCACTGTTTACAAGACCCGCAAGTGCTTTATTTAGCAAAAAAACTTTAAAACTTGATCTCACGGTACTATTCACATATTTAAAAATTATTTTACTACAGTATTTTCAGTTTTCAACAATAAGTGATATCCAAACAAATACTTAGTAAAATATAAATTGATTATTCCTACTTTGCAACACAAGTACTTCCCAAAAACAAAAATTATTGCTAAAACATACAGAGTTCCCACAACTTGGGAGTTTTTGGAACTTTATTTTTTAAAATTTGGAGAAAACAAAAGAGAATATACATAATACAGATGCTTCAAGATATGCTTGCAATTATGGTTCATCCATTTGCTAATTGGACTAAAGAATCCAATCTTTGACAGCTTGATCAAATTCATAGCCATCGCTCGTTGTATTCAATGTATTGCACCTTTTTGGTCTTCAGATACTTGGCCTTTTTTTGACGATGAGAAAATTAATGGTCAACCTTCGTTATAACACGTAAGTATCAGATTCTTGTTTTTTTGTTTATTGAATGAGCAATCATATTGTAGAGAAGGCATGCCCTTTGGATCTCAATCCTGCTGAAGACTTGAAAACGAATTATACTTTTATTCGATTTTTGTTTTTGATAATTTGATTATTACAAGAAGTGAGGGAGGGAAATTAGACTTATGTTTTTATAAAAAAGACCAAATAATGTCATTGAGTTACAACGCTTAAGTTCTTGAACACAATCCCATAGAAAAGAAAAAAGAAAAAAGGGTCCTTGAACACAAAATACACTCATAATATTACGGAATTTAAAACAACATGGTACTAGATGCAGATTTAAATTTGCAATATTTAATATTAATTATGAAATTAACCATGAAATAGATCCATTTATATATGACAGTTTAGACCCTGTGTTCTAATTACTCTTAACACCAATTGAAAATTTTATTTTTGAAGCCAAACAATTTATGCTGTGGAACAAAAAGATTAATTCAAAAAGTTTATGCATACACCAAATCTTAAGCAATGAAATAAAAAGCAATAAAACACAAGACATGGCAACAAAGTGAAAAAAAAAAGTAATAATAATAATAATAATAAATCAATCGAAAAACCACTCTAGAGACACAAAAAATCACGTAGAAAATTCACTTAGTAAAAACACTTGCAATGATCTTCTTGCAAGACCCTTTAACAAGCTAGGCTTTTTATTGTAACCTTTGCAAACATTCCATTTGCTTTCCTACCTCAGTAGCTCAAAACCAATGAAATCTTCCCAAGCAAACTTCTTACACAATCTCATCGTTTGCTTAAACTAGAACCTTAGGCACTCCAAGGAATCTCCTTAAAGATTCAATGGTAATAAACCTCTCTGTAAAATAACTATGTGGTTTCAAACTCTCAAGACACTTTTTTTTTGGAATCACAAGATGTGTGGGTCAAGAAGAAGTTTTTTATGAAGTACAAAGAGAAAAGGTTTGAGATTTTCTCTCTGAGTAGCATAGAGTGTAACCATTTTTTCTCTATTGAAAAATTATGCAAAAGCAAGGTTTATGTAAGTGTACAAATAGACCACCGCACACCCTTGGTGCGATGGTCACTCCACAAGTATAAGTTCTTGTGAGGTGTGGGGGATAAGGGCCGGAGTTCAAGTTTCCAGAAGGGAGCTTTACACACATATACACTTAGATTAGGTTAGAGTAGAATTTTTATTTTGTAAAAAAAAAAAAAAAATGTACAAATTTAGTTCTAAAAGACAGACAAAAACCTAGTCAAAGAGGGAATTGAAAAACAAATTTTTGCAATCTCGCTTGAGAAAGCCTTGAGCGAGTTGCTCTATTTGCTTGAGTGAGATTTTCCTTCTGTTGAGTGAGCTTATTCAGTTAGAACTTCTTTGAAAATCTTCTAAGCAGATTTTACCTAACTATTACATTGAATGCAATACATTAACACTTGGAAATTCCATTATAAACAAGGTCAAGGAATGGGCCTACAAAAATCATAACAATTTCTCATGGAGATTTAAAAAAAAAAAAAATGCCAGTTCCTCCCTTTAAAAAGATGAAGATGTTTAATTCAAGAAATTAGAGGGAAATTGTTACAAATTCTTGATTAGGCCCATGATCCTGCCTGAATTTGAGACAGATTGTTTTGAAATTAACCTAAACTTGACCAAGATAATAAACCTTATAGTTCTGTATAATTGCATACCATATAATCATATTAGAACTTAATGCAGAAGAATCATAATATAACCTTTTTTTTTTTTTTATATATAGGAATCATACTATAACCTTTTATTGTTCATATTAATCATTTTAAAATTTGAACTAGCATAGGCTTCTCCTAGATTTCATATCATTTGCTTTCCAATAATTTCTTCACTAATAATAATAAGAGCAAACAGGGCCTCAATTTGTGTGTTTTCAATAGGTAAAAGATGGAATAAAAGATTGGATTCTTATTTGGAAATTTTCTGCAAAGAAAGGTGACAATTTTTCCTAGCTTGCTTATCAAAGGATTTATATTTTAGTATCAATAAACTTTAGACCATCATATGCACTTGAAATTGCTGATAATTATTGATTTACCAACTGGTCTAAGATCCTCAGGACCTTAAGTATGAAACAACTGCAAGTAAGCCACACCATTGAAATTATTCTCTCTTTAAATTGGTACTACGGCAATGAGCACCATTGGACTTCTTGTTGGAAGAGCATGCCAAAATTTTGCTATATGTTGTTTGTGGGACATGTGACATGCCTTAGTGGGGAACCGTAGGAATAAAAATCTTTTTTATTGATCTTGAAGCAAGATTGCAAAGGAATTGCATTGTTTGTTGCTTAGTATGGATTGTGATGTGTGGGATTGGATTCAATGGATTGTGATATGTGGGATTGGATTCAATGGATTGTACCTCTCGAAATAGAGAGGTTCTATCTTTCTCTGCATATTATGGGTATTTCTACTAGGACTAAAAACCATTGATTCAAAGAAAAAAAAAAGGAAAATACTTTGCTCAAGGTATAGCGAAAGGAATGGGATTTTTGTCTAATGTACTTATTCACTGAACATAAGCCGTGTCCTATGCCAAAATCAACAGGATTTGCATATTCTCTTTTTGCTTTTGCTTTTCCCACGAATTTTTGAGTTCACTATAACATAATTGGAGTAGAGCAACTCCTAGTTAAGACCCATTTGTGTGGTTCTGTGTATATGTCTAATCTATTAAGTTAAGACCCTTTTGTGTGGTTGTGTGTACGTGTGTCTAATCTATCGTGTGTCTAATCTATCGATAAGATATGAATAGAGACCCATTCCAATGTCAACTATTACCCAAGGCCACTTCTAACAATGCATGGTGATTTTTACTTTTGAGTGACAAATTGTCTCCAATCAGGTCTTCAATGCTATGATGGTAAAAATATTCTTCTGTAGCAAGATGAGTGGCAAGCATATTTTACATGTTCCTAATGATAAAGCCATCTTCCTAGCACACCTATTTGGATGGTCACCAAGTCATTTTTACTTTGAGTGACAAATCATCCTTTGCGAAAGTGTTGTGTTGGGGAGGATTGCCTAGTTTGGCATTTCGCACAAAGGGCAGAGGCTTTATCATGGCTGAGGGCAACGGCTCATCATTTTTATCTCAAGCAACTAAGAACTCCAACATGGTGGCAATGGAATTGGTTATGGCAATCAACCCAACTTGTCTCTCTTTTTTTTTTCCATTGGAAATGCACACATAACTGACTCCCTTTCCCACACCAGCCTTTGTCATAATAGAGTCGGGCATCGGAGCATGACCTAGGCTACCCGGACCTGATGTGGTGAACCAAAGACCCTTATACAATTACTCATGTTACTGTGTTTCAATGATAGAAGTGGAAGTTATGATAAAAATGGAAAGTTTGTATACTAATTACAACTGTGTTACGATGTTATTTTTTAACCTGACATATTTAATGTCACATCTTACAACTACATATAACTCATTCTTTTGTGATTGTCGGTAAGATATTACTTTTAAACTCTCATCATAGCTCAATCTTTTACTTTTTGCAATTTCTAAGATGCTTCTTATCTTTTTATAAGCAGTTTGCGTGTCAAATTTTGATTTTATAACTAAACTCTTAAGGCAATGTGAAATCGAATATAAGCGTTTAAGAGGACTTGCCCCGTTTGGTACATTCACTTAAACACATGTTTTCAGTTTTTAAACAATATTACATCACACACTTTTCCATTCACACATATTTCCAAACACATATTTTCAGTTTATAATTATAAGTGCATGTACCAAACACCTCCGAATTGAAAGCTACCATTTTCTTTTTTTTGGATATGAGAAAGCTTTTAACAATTTGAACTTGCGTAAAAAAATCCACCATTGTGCAGATTCTTCAGATATGGCATATAATTAAAGTCAATAGCGTCTAAGACAAAAAAACAACGGGGACTTTCTTATTTTTCAAAGCTTTTTTTCGCTCTTTTAGATGACATTTTGTTATTATTAGTGTTAATGATAAATATACATAAAAATAATTTTTTACAAATCACAAATTTATCAACTTATAAAAAGATCTGCAAACATTTAATTGGAAAAAGTTTCAAAAAGAATTATAAAAATAATTATGTCATTTTAAGGGTTTTTTTATTACAATTATCAAATTAATTAGGTTCATCAAAAAAAAATTATCAAATTAATTAGGTGATTGAAGAGTTCTGAACATTCATGACCAAAAAAAAAAAAAAACTCTTATATATTTCAATGACAATTTCAGCCGCCACATTAGCATCTTGATCACTTTATGCCAAAAAAAAAAGTAAAAGGAAAAAAAATTGTTAGTAATATTAAAATGCTCACCAAAAAAAAAAGTCCTCTTTTTCAAGCTCCCTACAAACGCAAATGCATGTTTTCCATGTAAAAAAAAAAAAAGTTGTTGATAGTCATTTCAGCATTTCAGAACCACGTGGGCTGAGTTTTTACTCTTGGCTGGACAACCCAATGCCTTCCCAACTCAATATCAAAATCATCAACAAAAATGTCAACTTTTTCTCATTATTTATTGGTGACTTTCCAGCTGCCTTTTGCAACTCAAATCCTACTTTTCCGAACACAATCTGGGACTTTGTTTAGTTGTTTCACATTTTTATGTGTCTTTTTTCCAATCACATTTTAATCCTATCCATTAATACAGTACTCTCCAAGAATACCTAGCTAGTTTCAACTCTTTTCCTAATAGGAAGAAGGTTCATGAAAAGAAAAGAAAATAAAATCCAACCAGAAAGAGACAGCAAAGCTGCCAAGTACTCGAGAGGCTTTGAGAACCTAGCGAAACACTTTTTCTATAATTCATGTTTCCCTAATCAATATCCTCAAGACTTTTATGCATATGGCATCAGTAAAAAATAGAGACCCCATTTCTCTCAAAGAGTTGCATTATTCTTGGGCTCCCAAAGTAACAGAAGTAAAGGACTGAAACCATTGTTTATTCTTGGGCTCCCAAAGTTTCATTGTTTACTTGAAACGATTTTGTAATTTTTGTTTGTTTGAATGTCACCTTTTCTGTACGATATTATTAACACTGCAAACAACAAAGCATATAGCCAGAATGTACGTTGAGATGCATTTCTTTTGGTCCCATAACTTACATAATTGTGAAGTCCCAACATGTATGTCGCATCAAGATACAGATTTTGCCCATGTGCTTCCCAGGTGGTCACAAAAAAAGGCCCAGCTAGCAGAAGCAATGTGTCTAAAATAATTTCAAATATCTAATACCTAATAACAAGTACTACCAACCACTAACCACCGCCAATGATCTATATTGTAACATGCGCAAAGTAAACATAGATTTTGAGGAGGGACATATGCATGCCATTTTAGATCATAAAGTCACATAAATTAAACAACTGAATATATGGCCATGTATAGCAAACCACACCACATAAATAAGCTTATCTATGGATCATTCATCATATCATTTTTGTTTTTTCTCATCTCAATTATTTAAATTAACAATACAGACATATTACATATTTTTAAATTTGGATCTTTCCCTCTCTCTCCCTCTAGTTGTGTCACCCCCACAAACCCACCCAAAAAAAAGTTTAAGCTCTAATAATTCCAACGAGCAATATGCCATAATTAAAACTTAAATTAAAAAAAAAACAAAAAAAAAAACAAATCGTTCATAATAATCATTTCTCTATTGTAGTAGTAGTACTCTCTTGTTTCTCATCATTTCCTTTCTTGCAATCACTCTCTTCTTCTTTCTCAAACTCACACCCTTCTTTAGGACTCTCCAATGCCCTCTTTTCTTGCTCCTCTTCCAAATACTCTGAACCCTTCTCTCTCAAACTCACCATATTCTTCTCACTAATCCTCTTTGCTCTCACTTTCAAAGCCTCCAACAATTCCTTCACTGCTTTCCTTTTATCCCTCCTATTCTTAATCAAAACCTCACTAACATCAGCAGGAGTCATCTCAGCCTTATCAACCACACCTTCCAATTCCTTCAAAACCACACCATCCAAATCACTCTCATTCAACCCCAAATAATTCTTCAAAAGTATCTTCAATGCCGGGAAAGAACAATAATTCATGAAAATATGCATATCCATCCTTCCACTCCTTAACAATGCCGGGTCAAGCTTCTCAATGTGATTAGTAGTAAACACAAAAATTCTCTCACTCCCACAACATGACCATAACCCATCAGTAAAATTCAACAACCCTGAAAGCGTAATGCTTGTATTCCCACCATCCTCACCACCACCACCACCACCACCGCGCATTTCACCCATATCGCCATAACTACTCCTAATAACATTAGTACTAACATTATTACTCTTAGCTCTATTCGATAAAGTCAGTGAGCAATCAATATCTTCGATCACAATAATAGACTTAGAACTAGTCTTCATCAACAATTTTCTCAGCTCAGAATTAGTATGCACCTCAGTCAGCTCCAAATCATAAATGTCATAACCAAGATAATTAGCCATAGCAGCAATCATGCTAGACTTTCCAGTCCCAGGTGGACCAAAAAGAAGGTACCCTCTTTTCCAAGCTCGCCCTGTTTTCTGATAAAAACCTTGACCATTCGCAAAATCCTTAAGATCATCCATGATCTCCTGCTTTTTTGTAGGATCCATGGCTAAAGTATCGAATGTGCTTGGATGTTTAAACGGTACGGACTCCCAAGGATGGCCTCTCGAGTCCAACGAACCACCTCTCGAGTTAGTATACAAAAGACGATCCTGGTTTTTTCTTCGAATGTCGTTGGCTTTTTCCATGATGTAGTCCATGTAAGAATCGAGAATGAGAGACTTGTCTCGCTTCCTGATTCGAAGAGTGAACCCACGTTTCTCTTCCGGTAGTGGTCGCCATGAGAAGGTTTGGGATTGTCTTTGAGTGACAACGTGTTCCCAGAGAACTGAGATGCCATTGAAAGTGTCGACTATGCTGTCATTGTTGGAGAGTCCAAAGGTGATGGCGCTTGAGTTGAGTGCGCGTGTGAGGCTGAGTCTACTGCCAGTGATGGAGACTGATGAGCTTAAGTAGAGTTGGACAGCGTTGTAGAGCTCGTTTGTGTTGACACCGTCGATCTCTGTTATGTCAAAGTAGCAGTGGGAGGAGAACAAGTGGAACATTCGGTTGAAGAGTTTGACAGTGGCGAAACGGAGTTCAGGTGGGAACACTACTTGGAGGAGGCTTTGGCAAAAGGCCAAAACGCCAAGAAGGGAAGCCAAGGAGGTCCAATATTCCTTCATTTTCTACTTATTTTGTTTTTGGTTTTGGGAATGGTTTTTTGGATGTATATGGATGAGAAAGATTGGTTTTTGTTGGGTATAGCGTGGCTTTTGAGGACAAAGATATAGAGTTGTATGGGTTCTAGCAAATGGGTGTTGAGAAAAATTGGTTTTTGAGTAGGTGATGTGCGGCTTTGAGGACAAGGAATTAGAGTTGAATAGGATTTAGCAAGTGGGTGTTGAGAAAGATTGGTTTTTGAGTAGGTGTGATGTGGTTTTGAGGACAAAGGGTTAGAGTTTTATAGGTTTTAGCAAATGGGTGTTGGAGAATATGGTCATCTGGGGGGGAATAAAGGTGAAGTGAAAAGCTTAGAAAGAGAAAAGGAAATTGGAGATGGGCAGGATTGGCTGGCTAGAGAGAGAAAGAGGGGGGGTTATAAGTAAGTACAAGGAAAACAGAAAAAGATGAAGGGAAAATAAAACAAAAAAGGATTTTGGAGCTTTTGAGTTGGGAGGGGATGGGGCCTATTGGGTATTGGGTTGGGGTTGGATACAGAGGTTTTTGTTGGACCCTTTATTGAGTTTTTTCCTCTGTACTATTATGGACGTTTTGAACAAGTTGCTTGCTTTGCTTGGTTGCTATTTGTTAATGAATGAAGGACAGAGGAGGATTGTGAAATGAGAGGAGATGATATATTTCAAGATCTGGGAGGAAAAGGACAATGAATGGGGTTAAAAAGAGGATTTTGTTACTACTGCTGAGCTACAGAGAGTAGCTGGAAACAATTATACACACATACACAAGGGAAAACAAAAAAAAAAAACAAAAAACCCCACTTTGAGTGAACATATAAACAAAGCAGTGTGTGTGTGTCAACAATCTAAGAACACTGACAGGGATTTGTCATGTGAATTTTGCAGATTGTATATCCCAACAAAATCATTTACCAACTTAAACAGACAAAACTAACAGATGAGAGGGTAAAAACAGAAGGAATATTAGCTAAGCATGGATGAAAGGTAATAATAGGTCCCACTTTAACCCTTTTTTTTTTTGCTTACCTGTCAAACATATAATTTCTAAATTCAAACATTTGAAGATTGAAAAAAAAAATGTGTTCAGATTTCTTATTTCCAGATCCTTGGTTTTATTTATCGGTTATTGCAACCCGTATCAACCAAGTTGCGTCATTTAGTTGATAAAATCTTAGAAGATTGACAACGCTTTTTGGGATAAATTTTTCTACTTCCTTTGTTTGAGGCAATTCTTGTGGCTTTTTTTAAAGCTGGGAATGGGATAGTACAGGTGTCCCATTCTTAATGGTCCCATCCCATGGTGCTGACCCCTCATGTTGTAGAACCCCATCAATGTAGGCTTGTTATGATGGCACTGTTCACAAGGGTCTGGTCCTGTCTGAATCTGATACGTATGAGGCAGATCAATTAATGACCTTAGTTTTTTCTATTAATTTTTCTGAAGCCAAATCCATAATAAAATAGTTTTTAATTGAATGAACCATTTTTAAAAAAATTTAATAGGAGTACTAAAATATATAAAATTGTTAAAAAATCAGTTATTTATTTATTTATTTGATTGACGGGTTTCTTTAATAAATCATTCCAAAAAAATTAGATACCATATTTATAGAAAATATAAAAAAATCTATCAAAAAATGAGTTTCTTTTTTCTTTTTTCTTTTCTTATCAAAAAATGAGTATTTTCTAAACTAATGTGTTTAACTTTAAAGCATAAGTTAATAAATTTCTATTTTTTTTCTAAAATATTTCTTAAATCAATACCCACACTCATAGTTAACTTTTCTTTTTGTTACACAAAGGCAAATATTTATGATGATGATAATTAATTAAGAGGTATAAATAATTAGTATAACCACTATAGCGTTTAATGAGATGCTATTGCCAAAAGTACAAACAGAGACATGGTCACATTTGTTGATAAAATTCTTTTATTCTTCTCCAAAATATTTCTTAAACAAATGCCTTTATTCACAATTAACCTTTTCCTTTAATAGAAAGAGGTAGATTATTTTTTTTTTGAGATAGTTTTAACCTATGACGTATGTTTTAATGATAACTTTTTATTATCAGACCAAGACACTAATCAATTTTTAGTATAAGTGAAAATTGAAACTCAAATTTCTTATGCAACTATAAAAAATTTTATTAATTAAACTAATTAAAACCTTAAACATTTATGACGATGATTAATTAAGAGGGAGAATCACGACGGCATTCAATTAGATGCTATTCCATAAATACAAAAAAAGAGATAAGGAATTTATATAAATAAATAAATAAATAAAAATTTAACATGCTGCCTGGGACAGCGTGCTGCATATTGCTTGGGCTGAACTTCTGAATTACTATTATTTTTCTCATTAAAGAAAGGTCAGAGCTATTATTTGGATCAGACAGGGGCCCATTTGAAAAGAAGGCCTAATTATGCACTGTCAAAATGAATTATGAAGTAAACCAATTTGTTTACCAACTTGTGGAGGTTGAAATTACATGAAGTTTGAATGGAAGACAATGTATAAAGTCAATCAAATCATTTCATACAAAAAAGAAAAGTAAAACTATAGTTCAAGAGTTCCAGACGTAAATAGTCTTTCATTCAAAGTCAGATGCCAAAATTTTTATAAATTTTCTTTTTAAAAGAAAAAATTCCATGTACCAATATTACACGAAGGAGTTCAAGAGTTCTAGTAATAGTTTATGTGATAATGATATATTTGATATTTCATTTATGTAGTTGGAACTCGCTTCTCATTCCTCCAATATTTATTTATACATAAAAAAAAATATTAAGTATATCTAATATTGTACTCAATTTTTTAATTTGATGATTAAAACAAGGAGATTTGTATCTTAGTTCTCTATTTAAAGGAGAATAGGTAATTTTATTGACTTACAAGTCTCTTAGCATAGAGATATCCAATTTCAAATTCAATTAATTGAGATTGAATCGTAATTTATGGTTTAAAGATGAAACATTGGAACAATTAGATATGATAATGTATTTTCAATGGCACCTCTCTCTCTCTCTCCTTTTGTCTAAAGTTTTGTAGCTCAATTGATCAAATTATACCAAAAAAAAAAAAATTAAATATGAAAAAAGGTCTTTTACTTGTTTTTTGATAAATTATTACAACAAGTAAGACATAAAATATTTGAACTCTATTTCCTCTTATAAAAAAATACTAGTTAATGTCATTGAGTTAGATGACTCTCTTAACTAATTTCAAGTGGGTTCTAGTTAAGTTAATTGGTAAAATTTCTGATAGTTGAATAAGAGATTTGGAGTTCAATCACCACCTACACCAAAAACTGATTAGTGTCTTGATCTAATAATAAAGAGCTATCATCAGAAGCGAATGTCATAGACTGAAACTCTCTCAAAATTTTTTTTTTTCAAAGCTAATTCAATTGAGATTGAATCATAGAATGTGGTTAATTATGAAAAGTTATAAAAAATATATATATGAAATATTGGTAGAACAATTACATATGATAGTCTAATATCCATGGCACTAAATATTTTGTCTCTCTCACAAAATTTTTATAATCTCTTAATCAATATAAAATTCAATTAAATTGAGATTGAATCATAATAATACAATTTATTATATAGGAAAGTATGGCAATTTTTTTTATTACTAAGCTAAATCATTATAAGTAAAAAGAAACAAATTTATATATCTATATCTATATATATAATAATAGGTGAAGCAGAGAGAGTGTAAAATTGAATTCTAAATTAGAACTCTAATTATGTGCCACGTGTACACACCAATTTCAATCAATTAACGCTATGCTCTTTTTGGAGTCAAATTTTGCTTCATATTTACCATGTTACTTTTAAATATTTGTGCAAATGTGTTATTAACATCGAAAACCAAAAAGACCATATTAATTACAATCATTTTTATTTGACTTTTTTTAGACCGATGAAATGCACCAATTTTGGAAAAGAAGTGGCGCATAGATGCACGCATGGATGGAATTATGGAAAAGAGGTCTACAATTCTTATTTTCCTTTCCAAAGGAGGTGCATTTCAAAGGGTTATTCATTGATTACAATCATTTTCTCTTTATGGATAAGAATTGCACCGATTTGTAATTAATGTGGATAAGAATTGTAGAATTCTTTTAAAAAGAATTGCATCAATTTCTCTTATTTTATTTATTTATTTATTTATTTTTGGCTAAATACAATTCTTATTTTCTTTTCCAAAGGAGGTGCATTTCAAAGGGTTATTCATTAATTACAATCATTTTCTCTTTATGGATAAGAATTGCTCCAATCTATATATCTATATATTTATATATATAATAATAGGTGAAGCAGAGAGAAACTCAAATTAGAATTCCTAATTAGAATTCTAATTTTGTGCCATGTGTCTAGAATCTGAAATTGAAATTAAAATTTGCATCATGTGGCTAAATGTATGTGGGCTCATTCTCATTAAAACCACTTCTATGTATCAGGTCAAGTGAGTTACTATGGTAATTAAGTTTTTTCTTAATTTTGCAGTCAAACGTGAAAACCAAAGAGATTAATATTGGTGATAAGAACTTGGTTTGGGTACATTGCATAATTTCCAAAAAGATAGCAAAGCCAGAGTTTGCATCTTTGTTATAAATTGCTTACAAAGTTTGCATCTTTACATTTGCACTGAGTTTCGGATTAAAGTGCTTTCTTCTTCGTTCTGATACCGAGTTTTGTTTACTATTCACTTACAAAGTTTGCATTTTTACATTTGTTATAAATTGCTAATATGTGATTAGATGCACATTATGTCTAAAATTCACTATCCTTATATTTGGCTTTTTGTTCAGGTTTGACACTTATAACAATGAAGAAAGCACTGCTGTGAACCGATGGATGATACTTTTTACAGGCTGCAAAGGAACTTAGTGATCAATGGAATCTCACGTGAATTGGAGAGGACGCGGCTGTAGATGTCTGGATGGCAAATGTGATTCACTATGTTTTTAAAATTTTCAGTGAAGGTAAATGTTATGAATAATGTAAATTTTCCGGAGAGAGATTTATTATTCCATATTTATGCAAGTTTGGTTACCTTCTTGGAGTGGATCACTCCACCCTGTCTTTCTACTGTAATTTTTTATTCAAATTGTTACAATTTAATCCAAAATTTTATTTGAATTTTTCTATTGTTATTACTATCATATATTATCATTCAAATTGTTCAATTAGGATCTGAAATTGGAGTCCAATTTTACTATATACGTGTACAATCTAATTATTTTTTATTTTGCTGTCATGTGCAGAAGCCAAAGGGATGAAATTAATAACACATTAAACACTTATACTTTGGGAATCGGTAGTACTAATCTAAATCCATTGGACCTGTTTCGTGATAATACAACTATGAAGGATGTATAAAAATACGCACAAACCTCTCTATAAAAAGAGATTGGAGAGAATTTTTTTTATTAGCCATGGAACTTCAGACGTTTTTTCTTCACACAAATGGCTATTATGTTACAAAATGACCCATCGTAAAACTACAAAATGAGTACAACTCTGAGGTTTTTTTTTTTTTTTTTTTTTTTAATTAAAAATTTTTTAAGCTACGAAAATTTCAATCACCAATAGAGATTGAAGATTCAAAAGCGTGAATGAATCTTTTGGATAAACATTGTCACCAAGGTACATTTTTCTGTGTAAAATATATATACTGCTAAGTTTTTTTAATGAAATTTTCTGGTTAATAATATGAATTTAGACTTAACTGAGTCTTTTAAACATAAATAAACTCATGATTAATAATATATTCATTCACGTGCGGTAGCACGGGGCTACATACTAGTATATAATAATAGGTAAAGCTGAGAGAAAATTCAATTAGATTTTAAATTAGAATTCAATTAGAGTCTAATTTTGTGTCATGTGTCTCATTTGATCTAAGTTTTTAAATTTTTATGTTAAGTGAGTTAATTTAATGAAAAAATTAGATTTCAATTAGAGTTTAATTTTGCGACATGTGTTCCGTCTAATCTAAATTTTTTTTTAAAAATTTTTGTACCAAATGAATTAATTTAGTGTAAAAAACGAGGAGTCCAATATAAGTAAATCATATAAAATAAAAAAAAAACATAATTTTTGAATGATTTTATATTTAAGAGCCTTTTTCTTTGTAGAAAAAAAAAAAAAAATTCAAGTTTATAAGTTACCTATATATATTAATAAGTAAAGATGAGAGAAAATCCAATTAGATTTTAAATTGAAATTCAATTAAAGTTTAATTTTGCGCCACGTGTCCCATCTAATCAAAATTTATAAAATTTTGAACCAAGTTAGTTAGTTTAGTGTAAAAATTAGATTTCAATTAGAGTTTAATTTTACGACACGAGTTCTATCTAATCAAAAAATTTTATTTTTTGTGCTAAATGAGTTAATTTATAGTAGAAAATGGCGAGTTCAATATAAATAAATCATAAGAAACATAATCATATATCTAACACTATATATAAAATTAGAAAAAGAAAAAATTTAAATAATTTTATATTTATGAGCCTTTTCTTATAACTAAAAACAATTTATTTGGCCAAAAATTTATATATATATATATATATAATAGGTAATTTGAGTTTCTCGAGCCATGGAACCTTGAAAAACGAGCATGGACAATCTCATTTTGGGTTTTGCATAAATGAAATCTCGAGCCAAATATTATATACGAAGAATATCCATAAGAAATTACTACTAATTATGTAAAAAACAAGTTAAAGTTTTAAAAGATATCAGGTGCTGAGAACTGAACCGATAAAGAATCAATCTCTATTATATCGTCCTCTTATTTATTTTGTTTGGTACTTACTACTTAGAACTTAGAAGTGACTATTGGGTTTCAAAAAAAGAAGAAGTGACTATTGGTGAGAGAGGATCTGAGACCCAGAATAGTAAAGGCCCTATGCTCTATAGCCTATATAGCTATGCCATAGTCCTCCTTTGCATGGTTTTTATTTTATAATTTTGGCGTGTATATATTTATAAAAGAAGATTTTTTTAAATCAATTTAAAAAAAATTTATGAAAAAAAGGAAAAAAAGTAATTAATTTTTTTTATTTTTTTTAATTTTCTTAAAATAAATTATTAATACGTGTTCGAAGAGGATACCAAATTATATATATATATATATAAATAGTAAGTTTAGTGTTACAAATTTTTTCACAACTTTGCTACGACTTGTGATTAGTGAAAATAAAATAGTAAATTCATATAGTTTCATAATTTCATCACTTACAAAACACCATATAATAAAATTGTGGTAAAATTATAAAAAATTTTGTGACATTAAACTTAATCATATAAATATATAGTTTAATGTAAAAGAGAATCATTTTGGGGCTTGTTTCTCTGACTCTTTATACATGCATTATTTGGTCACCCGCATGCGGCATGCCCAATAACTCAACTACCCACTTACAAGAAAGACTCACCCATTACGTAAAAGCATTTAAAAATCTCTATCTCTGTCTCTATCTCTTTCTATCTTTGTTTTTTAGCTTCAGAATCTGTATGGCCGTACAAATTCCAAGCTCACGTAAACCAAGCGATAGTTTCAATATTGTATATGCACAGACTGCCCAGTAATAACTCAGCAAAGATCCCACAGGCTTGACCGTACAACTCCCTGTCTACGCGTAAACGCAACAACAACAACAACAGTTACGATAAAACTGTGTCATGTTTTGCAGGTCACCATTTGGTTCTGTTCTAATTCTGTGCACTTCTGCATTTACTGCTCATTTGTGTACTGCCACGGTGAAAATTATATGAAATTTACTACCGTATCTTTAATGTAATAGTCACTCTAAAAGTATAAGTGTTTGTAAAATGTGGAAGATAAGGGTCGGAGTTCAAATCTTCAAAAAGGAGTTTTACATACATATATATACTTAAATTAGACTATAGTAAAATTTTTATCTTGTATAAAAAATTATATGAAATTTGGATTTGAGTAATTAATAATAATTTTTTTTATTACTGTTAATATGATTTAATATGATATATTGTTTTACTTTTACCATGGATGAGTTAAGCCAATTCCAATTTTTTACTTTTTTTTAGCGCATGAGGTATCATAGGGCATGGCTTCGAGTTCTAGAGGAGTAGGGGTATGGTATTTATGTAATAATATTTCTAATTTGTTAAAAAAAATATGATTGTTTTATTATAAAAATGATGTCAAATGATAAATTCGTAGGAAAATGATGTCAATTTACAACAAATAAATTATGTAATCATTAACAACAAATTATGAACAGTGAAGTGTCACATTACGCGAAAAATAAACGTTGTCATAGGGGAATAAAAAAGGCAATGACTAGAAAATGATATGCAGCTATGGTGGAAGGTGTGGAATTGGAAACAGTATGAAAGCAACGGGAAGACACGAGTGATAATGTCTCTCCCATTTTCATACTCAACTTTTCTCATGAAATATGCACATTTTACTTATGGGGGTGAGGCTATGACTACAGGAAGAAGATAGAGTACAATGTGCATGACCAGTAATCTCTCTACCCCCAAATAAAAATCATATCTGTATTTAAAGATCCTTAAGTTAAAAGAACCATTACTAGAACAGTTTCTTATTTATTTATTTATTTTTGTTATACCCATCCTCAACTTTATACACACAAGGAAAATCCCACTTGAGTGAAGACATAAACAAAGTAGTGTGTCAACACTCAACAGTCTAAGAACACTGACAGGGATTTGTCACGTGAATTTGCAGATTTGATATCCAAGAAAATCATTTACCAACTTAAACAGACAAAATAACAGATGAAAAAGCAAAAACAAAAGCAAAGTTAGCTAAGCATAGATGGAAGGTTATGATTAGTTTTACCGATAGATTATAGAAATGCAGTGTTTATCTTTTAAACTAGTTGGAATTTAGATGTGGACAGTACATAAAGAGACTAGAGACTAGTCCTGTTTCCCAAATAGAAATGATGATTAACTACTTTTAACTTAAGAGGTCTAAGTTTTCCTTTTCGGGAAAACTTCATATTCTCATTTCTATTAATGAAAATAGAGAAAAGAAGAGAATTATCTAGAAAAATTAAACAAACTTCATCAATTACTCGATTGTTATACCCAAGCTTGTAACACATGGATCCCATGTGCTACCATAGAAAGAGTTTTGTTTTGTTTTCTTCCATCTTTTTTTCTTTGGTGTAATGAGCAAAATACATTACTAATAAATAGTAAATTTACAGGTTAAATGGCACTTCAACCTTTTCTTCTGACCAATGGCTTCTAGGTAACATGACAAATTAGCAGTTCCTTACAATTCGCGATAGAACAACTAAGTAGCCACCACTCTATCCATAGGGGAGACAATGATGTTCACTAGTGTCCTATCAGAACAACTACGTAGTTATGCACTTATTTCTGTTTCGGCTATGCCTATCCAGAATGCATATGTAATTGATGGTTTTGTTGGCTATATGACTGTGATTAAAGGATCGCAAGGTTGGTATTTACACTTACCAATATGTAAAGTTAATTGGTCCAGAAGCGCCATGAAATGAAGCATTAACATTATTGCAGCAAATTAAAACTTCAACGGAGAAATCAACTACTTACTAATATGTATGCCATGCCCCACAACTAGAGACAAATTTCGTGTTAAATGCATGTACTTGGCTTTCATAAATTCCACCAACTGAAATCAATTCATTACAATAAGTTCCAGCTATTGATATGTCTGAAATTCATGTAGTAGCTGATGCGTGACGATAACAAGAGGATCATGTAGGTCAATTATATAGTTCTGTCAACATTCTCTAATTAGAATACACTGATGGAAAAACAAATTTGCAGACAAATTTAACTTTGATCCCCTCATATTTGGTGTTTCTATGCATGCCAAAGATGCAAGCTCCGTTATAAACATAGATCCACACATGGGGCTTCCATATATGCATGCCAAAAATGAAAGCTCCATTTGCTGGCTTATCTATATTCTTTATATTTTCCATTACAGGTTTGGCAAAATAGAAAACGCATTGTTAAGCAGGCTTTAAGATAAAAGATATTGGTGTGTTTAGTTGTTTATTAAGGGTGACTTTGGTTCAGCCTTTTACTTTTGGGCTTTTTGAAAAAGTAGTTATTTGCCAATTCGGGCTTTTTGAAAAAGTAGTTATTTGTTGATTCAGAGATGTAACGCAAAAATGCACATTTTCATGCCTACGGACTGTGATTTCAAAATTTTACCAAATGCCCTGTGGGCATGTTTTCGAATTGTCAATGTGATTCTGGCCCAAAAAGCTTTTAAACTAGACGGGCACTATGAAGTATAGGAAACATTTTGGAGCAGTAATACAAGACTCGCCGCAAATTCCAAACAAAACTCCACTCCTTAGCCATATTACCCGCAAATTTCGTATATGAATGAATGGATGGGTTGAAGTTGAGCACTTAAACGGCTCAATTCCAGGACTAAAGGGTGCTACTTTTTCATTTTGGATCTGGCTTTGACTAATTTGACTACTATTTTTAATAATATGTTGAAACATGGCGAATATTGTACTTACAAAAACTAACAATGGCATTATTAATCTAAAAAAAACTATTTTACAATTGTAATTACCAACTAAAGGAGATCTGTAAATATAAATTACCTTTTAATCAATACGTATATCACCTTGAGTTTGATCCTCATATCTTCACTTACAAAATGCATGATAGAGAAGGATAAAGAATCACAGACTGTTTCATACAACTAGTATATAATATCAGCAGAATTGTCAACAAACACGTCAACTCAGAAGTCAAAAATTACAGTAACATGAGAGAATTTAACATGACATGAAATTCCTATTATAATACTTATGGGAGTCTCTATAATGGGCATTGGTAATGTTTTAATCAATGGCAATGATGAGAAAACCAACAGATACATACATGAGAAAAACAGGATAGAGTGCAAGGGCTTTTCTCCTAGGGTTGACTGCTGAACTCATGAAAGGGTATGCAGCCCAGGAGCTCCACGCCAACGTCACAGATACCACAATCACTTTCAATATCACATTGTCCTTCAACATGCAGATTATAGCTCCAACAGCCAGAGGGAACAAGCAATAACCCAGCAAACTTAGACTTTGGAAGAAGATTATGTGTCCACCCTGAAATAAGGATTGTAAACAAATGACAGCCATAGTCAACCTCTTACTATGTATGAAGACTAACTTTTTTCTTTCTACTCTAATTAAAAAATAAAAATTACAGAACATATGCACGCTGTCATATCTCCTAGATTCAATTTATTGACATTTGGGTACTATCATAATCTTTTTGCACACAATCATAGACTACATTTCAAGAATTTGGATGTCTAACAGGAAGGAAGCTGAAAATCTAATACCCAAAAAAGAAGTTAATGAGAGAGAAACTTACCAGTAGTAGTACATTCAATGTCAGAATTACAGCACCAGCAGCAAGAAGCGCAAACGCAACAGCAAAAACCTCAGACTGGAGATTATAGAAAAGAATGTTGGTAACAAGCCAAGTATAACATATTAGGTTTAACTGAGAAATAAAATGATGAGAGGGATAAATTAAACAAGTATGGCCACCCCCTATTGGGATGTACTACCAAACCTAAATTGGGAATGATATCCTAAGGAAAAGGTAAGAAGCACAGCCACAAAAAGGTAAAAGGAAAGAGCACAAAGACTGAAAAGGAATGAAATATGAAGTACTTCAATTGTAGAGAAAAAAATGCATCTTTATTGAAAAGAAATACATATTTTGTCATTCACTTTCGGCATCTCCAAGTTTTTTACTATTTTTTTATTTTATTAATTTTATGTGAATTTACACACACATGACGCACTAAAAGTTGGTTTTGATCTCAAGACCTTACCCTCCACCCTTTCTTATGGGGAAGGAGGTGCCTTTTGAGCTCGAGCTAATTAACCACAAGTTTAATTTAAGTAGAAATTACTATGGAAAACGTAATCGATGGTAGAGAGTATGAAGATGATTAAATTAATAGCATAATTACAGGCTCCATAATCAAATAAGCCAGAAATCTTTCTTCATTAGAACAAATACAGAAAAGAAGTATCGAATGCAAACAGGCAACTGTGCAATTCAGGCCAACGGTAATCTTCAATAAAAAAAATATGTCTGGCTTTGACCAATGTATATTGAAAAATTTGTAATACATCTAGAAAAAAAAAAGTAATTTTAATAATGAGTTATAGAAAATGCTAGAGATGCAGTTTTCGACAAGAAGTCAACCAACTGGTTAGAAGTTTTTAGTCATTGAAATTTGAAAAGTACAATTTTTTTTTTTTTGGGGCAAGTAATAAGTTTTTTTGATGAGAACTGATACATCAAGCATACAGGGTGTACGAAAGATGGATAACACATTTAGGTTCTAAGATTACAGAAATTCAAAATGTTACCATTACATACCTAAAATATTTCAAATATGACAATTACTCCTTTCATCTATCTACCATTACTTTTCTTGCAGAAGTGGCTAACAGAAAGTGTGCCATTTTTTATCTGACGTGGCAATCCCCTTTTCATTCTCTCCTCTCTTCTATTTCTTCTCCAGCTGTCAGCCACATCCCTCTCTCTCTGTCCCTTCCCTTTTTTTTTGGTAAATAAAAAATAGTTCTCTCCCTTTCTTCTCTCCACAAATAAAACCCAAACTACCACCCAAAACAATCAATTCCATAACAAAGACAACAACCACCAACAAGGCAGTAACAGTCATGATAGGAAACTAACATGCAGCAGCAGAAGAAAAAACACGACAAGAAAGTAGTTAGCTGCTCAGAAACCAGTAAACCCCTCTCCACATTCAAATAATCATCACCAAGCCATACACAGTAAAGACTAAAGAGACACACTACAGACAACCAAAAGCCCCCAAAAGCCAACCCCACCCCTATCAAACTCTCACCCAGAAAAAGGCCCCAATCACCATTAAAGAGCTATGCTATTGCCCATAGCACAACCGCCACCAGCAATGGCCTTGAAAATTCCAAACAACTACTCACAACCCACCCAACTCCCAATATCTGCTTGGACGAACAAAACAAACCCATGCCAAAGCCAAGCCCTTGCTAACAACAAAACCCATCCCTCAAGTCAAAGCTGCCATTACATTAAGCCGCAGGTGGGCCAGGCCACAAAACCTAATGATATTCCCTTTGCTGACCCACATCAGTAAACCTACACTGCCACCACAATCCTGGCCATCATTTTCTAATATTGTCCTACTTTTACATCAGTAATTACACAAGCAACCAGTAGGTCTTAAACCCACAATTTCACCCTCCACCTTGCTGAATTAGGGTAGGAGATTTCATTTGAACTAGAGCTTACTGACTAATTTTGTCCTTGTTAATATCTATCTCATCTCCCAAATGCATTCATTTCTAATTCTTATGTGTAGATTAAGTATCATAAAATACCAATTACCAATATGGCAAGATGTAACACAATACGAACATTATGAGTACAATTTGAATAATATAACATAAAAGACACTCTCTCTGTCAGTCTGACTCAAAAACCTGATGAAGAGTTCCACATCTAGCAACACCAAGCAAAGAACTCAATGCCCCAAAATTGTTTCCATAGAACAAAGAAAAAGAAGATCAATAACAAAAATTGCAATGCCATTTATCACTTGCAATATAAGCAAGCTCCTTAATACGAAAACTGGAAAACATAGTTGGTCAAAGGATTTTAGGGTTCTAAAGTGAAACAACAGAGACACAGAACAGAATACTTCTTTCAAAACAAATTGTACGTTTACACCGGGTCACTCAAGAAAGAAAACGACCATCAATCATAAAGTTGAAGAACAAGCAAAGTAGTATCGATTAAATTTATCATCTCCTAACAACTTAAACTTTTAGGACAATTGGTAATTTATCACGGTATCAAAGCAAGCCTGAGTTCAAACCCTACTCCGCTCTACCTCCCATTTAAAATATCAAAAACCCGTTCCACACATTACAAAAAGAGTAATAGAATAACCACTAAATGATCAAATTTGCCATTTCCTAACGGCTTAAGCTCTCGAGACAATCGATAATTTATCAGCGAACAAGTAAGCTACATTAGCTACCATCAAATTTTAAGATGAAGTAAGGCACAAAGACGAAAAAGCAGAGCATTCAATAGCAAATATACGCGATCTATTGGTAATTTTATGACTAAATTTATAGCTTAAGAGTAGAGAAAGGAATGAAAACCTTTTTGACGGAGGCAGACCAAGAAAGAGCGAGGCCCAAGAAGACAATGAAGAAGAATGGACCCCAAAGATCCCAATCACGCAACGCCTTTCCAGGATCCTCTCTATAGGGATTCGGAAACACCACCAGCTTCAAATTGCTCACGATCCTTGACAGATCCCGCTTCACCGTGTCCCACACGGGCTCGGTGAGGGTGTTCGGGGCAGGTCCGAACCCGGTGGGAGCTACGCGCGAGGAGGAGGAGGAGGAGGGAAGGGGAGGCGGAGGAGGGGCGGAGGGGACAGATGGCACCTTGTGATTGGTCGGGGGAAGAGGAGGGAGGTTGGAGGAGATGAAGGGGGAGGGAGAAGGAGAAGGAGAAGGAGAGGATGAGATTGGGATGGAAGCGCGCGGCGGACTTGGGGGACGGGCGGGGAGGACGGTGGCGGAGCTGGATTGGACGCTGGCGTGGATTAGGTTCTCGATCTCGTCAATGTCCGATTGGGAAGATTGGTGGAGAGGTATGGTGTCGCTGTGTGACATTTTGGATTTTGTTGGTTTTTGGTTTAGAAATGGGATCTGAGGGAGTGAGGGAATGAGGAGATCTATCTATCTAGTGAGAGAGAGAGAATTCGCATTGTTGATTCCGTTGGGATTGGATTGGACAATGGTATTGGTAATTTTCTTGGTACGCGACTCTGTTGCGCTCTCAAGTCTGAAACTTCCTTTTTCCTTTTTTGTTGTTATTATATTATTATTTAATTTAACTCTGTTGCTGTTAGTTTTAACGTGTTAATCACTTTGAAACGTCGTCGTCAAGGAGTTGACAGGTATTGAAGGCGTCACAAAGAAGTTGGGTCGGGTATCCGGTGAGAATATGGATCCTTCAATTTAACACTTTGATCTAGATCCTTTCAATTGAAATGGAGATAATTCATTTAAGAGTAAGTCTATTGCCGCAAATTTTTTCATAACTTTGTTATATGGTGACTCATGAGTGGTAAAATCATAGACTCACTATTTTATTTCTATCACTCATGAATCGTCATGTAACAAAGTTGTGGCAAAATTGTAGAAAAATTTGTGACACTAAATTTACTCTTCATTTAAACGTCACGATTTAAAGTAAAATAAATAAACTAAACTAGAGTTAATGAGTTAGCAAAGTCTAAATGCTCATATTTTTTCTACATTGAATTATAGCCATTAAATGAACACTTTTTAAAGGATCTAAAACTTCCAAGTGATAATCTAGTGATAAATAATATTTTTTATAATGTCCCTCCCCCAACTTTTTATTATTATTTTATTTTTAAATTTTTAAGTTGGGTTAATAATGGTGACAGAAATACTAGGTTATGAAATTTTAGGTCGATTTGAGTAAAAGTTTGCATTGATTGGAGAATGGATTAGAACTAATTGGACATAGACAAAGGTAAGAGAACTTCATTAAAAATTCAAAGACAACATTTCCTATTAGGGATGCATACAACATGCCACTCACAATGGATAGGGCCCACCCATTGTGAGAGAGCTCATTGCATATATCTAAAGCAAGTGATAATTATGTCCACAGGTTAGGTTTAAACAAATTTCTATTGCCCCTGCCATCTAATCTGAAGGGTTCGGATTTAGCAAGTGCTAACTCCTTGCCTATTGTCAGGGCATGGGTGTTCCACCGGCCAGTGACATGTGACGAGCAATCAGATCCAGCTGATTTCGTGGGTTTGCTGCAGTGTGATGAGTAGCAAATTAATGACGTTGTGATCATTGCGATGACCCGTGCAAATACATTTATCATTCACGCAGTGAAATAGCTAGAAATTAGATAGTAGTAATTGACCAAATCAGTTATTAAATTATGCCAGAAAACTCCGGCACCAACATTATACTCAAAATGGGATTTAAAGCTGAGATCCCCGTGAGAGTCACCAATTCTGTCTGAGCAATCTTACATTCTATTGCATTCTCAAAAATTAGACCAAAAAATGTAAATATCATTGTAATTTTCCTTTTTCCCAAAAATGGGTCCACCTTCCCTAGCACTGCTTCAAAGCACATTTCATCCTTAGAGCAATAATCTTTGGTATTTAAATAAAATTAGGGTAAAACATACCCTCTTGGAACTTGAGAAGGAAATACGCCACATTGAAAGGTATTAATTTCAAATTGCCGAACATGATATCAATCCAGTACTCAAGGCTTGAGACTAAGGGCAAGACCCAACTTCGGGGCTGCTTTACTGGCCTTTGAATCATACTCAGCTGATAAAGTAACCAGTGACTTAGGCCTCCATTCACGCTGGCATAGCATCGCCACTTTCCCATTGTCAGAGAATCTTGTTTTTACCACAGTTAACTGATCAAGTGCATAAGAGCTTCCAATTGCAAAACTGTTTTCATTGGTGTTTAATCTGTGAGACATTTCAGCACCAACTGTTGTCCCATTGACAGGATTCACAAGATGAACATAAGATGCCTTCAGTACCTGTCCTTTGTCCGTCCTGCATAAACAATCACATATTCCAGGTTACAAACAAGACTAACCTTGCATTTGTAATTAAAATATATCCATCCAGAAACTGTTGCTAGGGAAGAAAAGAAACTAGTATGTCAGCAGGAAACAGACAAAACTCAAAAGGACCTTCTAAGATTTATTGAAATTCCATTTATCAAAATTTACTCAGCATCATTTTAGAACATTTAATAAGCTTCTAGAAAAGATGCAGTAAAAAGCTTTAATCTAAGCCGATGAATACTTTTGAATTTTATCTGCCAAATTAGCCTTTGTTAGAACAAAAAAGTGCACACGCGTGCGCACATGCACATACACATACACTCATTTCCTTTTCTGGCCTAGTGTAGGTTACCTAAAATGCAAGCATGAATCCAGAAAAGGTCCTTGTTGAAACAAATTAGTGTGCACACACATTTTGACTATCCACCTACCATGGGGTCATTTGTTATGTCCGCCCTAAATTATAAACGTTTGCAACCAACACGCTAATTTGACAATAATTTGCAATGTCCAGTGTCCACCAGACTATCCAAAATCAATGTTAAAATTAACATACAAGTAGGCTAATTGGGTGGACATGCAAATTAATGAAAACCAATATGTAAACTTTGACATTAGTGGATCTCACTACCCAACCAGCCCCCTAATTTGTAATTTTACCCCTAAATTTGGATGGTGGGGTAGACATTCTAAATAAACCTCGAATTATGATGTTGATTGCAAAATTACGTATTTAGAGTGAAAATTGCAAATGAACTTATAATTTAGCATGGATAGATGCAATTAACCCTAAGAATAAATATACTTTAAAACAAGGAAAGTTAGGTTTGATCTAAACTTACAGTAAAACTGATGCAGAGTAATCTGGCCTGTTCATGCCAATCCCAGCATTGTACTTGGTGAAGTTAGCAGAAGCGGTATCAAATCCAACTTCAGCACCCAAACTGAGATCCTTGCTACCAATTGCAGCTGAAAGCTCCAAGAGAGGAGTTGGGTTCAGGCCTATACTGGAATCAATTGCTGCATGAGGATGAATGTACTGCACATCCAGCTGAGGTACAAAGTAGAGAAAATGTCAGATATTTTCAGGATGCCAGAATGTGACATTTTACCATTAAGAATCAAAACTTGAGATTATCCCAAATTAAGAGCTTCCAGAACAATAAAAGCATTGGACGTTCATTACTCTTTTCACAATGTCATCTGTACTTTTTAAATCTTTTTTGATTGATTTTTCCATAAACTCCTCCAGCATTTCAAATCTTTTTTTGATTGGTAAGTTACACATGCACCCACCTGCCTCTTACAAGGGAAGGAGGTACCATTTGAACAAGAGCTCACTGAAAACAACTTTTCAATGTAAAACAATCCCTTATTGACATATCATGGTATATTGGAAAGTGGTTGGTTAGGTAAGTTAAAAAAGAAAAAAAGAAAAAACTATACACTCTTGTGTCCAGTCCTTACATCCACATACACATGCTAGTAATACAGTGACAAATAAGGAAACCCTCTGTTCAACCATTTACCCAATCTCATAATTGACTATTTGCATATGTAACTTCAATGTAGATGCACATTTCAAACACTAGCTGAACTAATTCAGAAGTTTCTCTCCCAACAGGCTCCCACCCCACCCCACCCCACCGCATCATATTTTATACTTTGTAGAGCCCCCAATTCTAATCACAAATTATGATTAATATGGAAAGTCTGGGGTAGGGCTTCTCATCTTAGATTGCCTGCTAGCATCTCAAACTAGTTATCTAATGATACTCAGACATCATAATGCCTAGATTAGAACCCAAAGATCTAATGATCCCATATCAGAGTTCCCACAAATCACCACTGCCCTAGCAAATTGTCATCCAGAATTGCCAATAATGTTTCAACTCATTGATTTTAGCAATCCAAAATCTTCTCACATTTATTCACTTTCTTGCCTTTTTTGCACCCAGTGGGTCTTGAACCCAAGACCTTATCCTCATCTTGCCCTTAAAAGGAAAGAAGGTGTCATTTGAGGTAGAGCTCATTGGCCATATTCTTGCCCTGTTTGCAAGGAACAACAGCAAAAGCAAGAAGAAACCATTATAGATTACAAAGTTTTTGCAAAGAGGATACTGTTTATATTTATCTTAACTAGAGTCAACCACCTTAACAGCATTCTAGCTTCAAATTAAGCACTGTATATAAAATGTAAAATAAGCCTGCCTGACCCAATATATATCATAACCTTATTTTTTATTCTTTATAATCTCAGAGAACCAGCAAATTGGTCTTCCCTAATTCATGAATTTGTGGCAACCAATTCCCTTATTCCTTTATCTGTTCCTTATTTCTTTATTACCATCCATACCATGCCAACCCCAAACAAATGCCCATAAGAATTCTGGTAATGGGGAATCCACTTAGACAACAGCCCATAGCCACAATACTGATTTTGGCACTTTTCCCAAATTAATGGTTGGGCATTATGACTTCTAAAAAGATTAAAAATTGTTGGGAGCTCAAGCTGGAAAGAACTCAATGGAAACAAAAATTTTATGGAAAAAATAGAGAACAAACAATATCCCAAAGATTACCACTTAAAAAAAAGAAATCATTATTCTACAATGAGATTATCATCCTTTTTTTCTTTATATTTTTTGTTCAAAATTTTTACCAATTTCATTTCCGTTAATTGCATCTTACTGACCTTTCCAGACTTATGATCTGGTATCTTGAAGCTAAAGGCAGCTTTGGTGCTTGGCAAGATATCACTCAAGGTCACTTTTGTAGACACCTGTTAAAATGTAAATTTGAAATACTTTAAATCTGTCAAGATCACAAATGCAAATCACGGGGCATGCCCAGTTTCTTGAAAACAGTACCATGGGTATGGATTACACTATAAACATTACAAGACACCACAAAAATTTGTTTAAAGGACAAAATCTCCTCACTTACATTAGAATAGGTATCAACTTTCACATCCACTGTTGTCTTCCCACTCTTGTACAAGGTATTTATGTCACCAACAAATATTTGATCCCTCTTCAAACCTGTAGCTATTAGTCCCTGCCATAAAAAAATTAAGCATATGGGTACATTACGCAACATCATAAGCAAGAGGAAGGAAGATTAAACTTTATTTTATTAGCATAAAAACAAATTCTGCATTAAGGGTTTAATGTATACATAGAGCATGCCTTGGATGAAGATCTAAACATCCACCTTGTTCTTAAAAGGGAAGGAGGTGCCATTTGAGCTAGAGCTCATTGGCTTTCTGTATTGCATTTTGCCCATTTCCTTCCATACCACTTATTTCAAAGCTGCTTTAGAAAGAAATGCATGTGCAGAATACAGAGGTGCCAGCAATTATGGCCAACATTGTTTGAGGGAGAAAAAAGAAGAAGAAGGGAACATGTAGAGAGAAAAAGAAAAATCACAACAGCAAAGAAATGAAAACATGAGACAAACAGTCAGAAGAGACCAATGCTCTTAGCAATGAAGGCCATTGACAAGACAAATACTGATCTGAACTTCATTCTTGAATGAATTTGCTTTACTTTTTTTTTTTTAAAAAAAAGAAAAGCATCCATATTTCAAAAAGCCAAAATAACCAGCAATACCCAAATACTTCTTAAATCCTAAATGGACCTAATCCAAAAGCCAAGCAAACGAACATTACAAAATCCCATTAAAACGACAAACATAGACCCCAAAATGACACTGCTTTTTTTTTTTCAAAACCACCCCCAAACAGTTGAATGAAATCAATGATTACCCCAAAATGAATTTGCTTTACTAATCAAGACTTAGCAGATAAAAATGCATATACATTGACTGGAGTACATAAATCCTTTTGGATTGTAAGTAACTAATGCACCAGTGGGTTTTGAAACCATGACCTAACCCTCATCCACCCATTCATATGGGAGGAAGAACAACCATTTGTGGCAGAGCTCATTGACATACACAAATTCTTCCCTTTGAGGAAACCAGAATCCTGACTTGCATCCTCTAGTCATGTGAGAACTTCCAAATTGAAAAACAATTTATCCAAACATTTCAACACTGCTAAATCATGTTAACAAATGTGCTAATCATAGAAAATTAGAAGATCAATAACAATCATGGTCAGGAAAGGTACATGGGGTAATGATAGGGAATCGGAATAGTATACATTGTATTCCAATATACCAATTTATGAAGGTACTGATCGTATGAGGTGTAGGTTGAATAGCAATAGTAAGTTTGATGTTTGATCATATTACATGGGTTTTAGAGATTCCAATGGAGTGAGTCTTTATTGGAAGAGTATTTGATGCAATAAGGCTCCAAAAAGGATTGCCTTGTGTGTGTGTTTGGGGGGATGCATTACATTAGTGGAGTGGTGTTGTATGTGCAAATGCAATGGTGAAATTATTGATCAGTTGTTGTCGTCTTTTGTTTATTTTAATTTTAATTTTTTGAACATTTTTGTCGTCTTTTGTTTATTATATGTTTCAGGTTGATTGGGTGATGCCTAAAAGAGTGGTGGATTTACTATTTGGATGAAGGAGTTGAATTGGTAAACATGGAAGCTTTTTGCTTGGAATTTCACCACTGATGTTTAATGTAGGTAATTTGAAGGGAGAGGAACAACTGGAACAACTGCACATTTAATGGGGTGTAGGTTTCAGTTATTGAGCTGAAGTCCTTATTTTTGAGATCATTGTTCAAGTGGTTATGCACTTTTGGAACTAGTTATATGAATTCAATTGTAGATTTTACAGACTCTCTTTAGAATGTAATTCTTTGGGAGTACTTTGACATGAGATATCTCCTCTAAAATTTTTATTCTTTTTATTAGTAATTACACATGCTCCCAGGAACCCACGACCTCACCTTCCACCTTGCTCTTACAAAGGATGATGATTGTTTTTGAACTAGAACTCGTTGGCCATAAGGTATCTCTTCCATATCAATCAAAGTTATTATTATTTTTATATTATTTATCAAAAAGAAAATTCACCTCACCATAAAGAGGAGGAAGAATATGAAGTGAAGAATTTACAGATAACTCAATATCTAGAGATACATCAGAAGCTAATTCATACTAGACTTAATTATCCCAACTGTCCACTCATTGGCTGTCTTGGATTCATATACCTCTGAAACTGATGAACACAGATCGTCATAACTGAACTGTCTGTTAAAGAATTTTGACTTGAGGATTGACACTTTATTAAAAAAAAAAAACCTCCTGAGATTCATCATTTAATTTTAATTGATTTATTACCTTTAAACTCGAGAGTGGAGAAGGGGTGGGGGGGGGGGGGATAGAAATAGAAAACACATTACAAATAATCAATCTTAGCTGATTCCTAAGACCTACATAAACTCAAAAGCCTATAGCACAATCATTGTTTAAAAGAATCAGATATAATAGCAAATTAAAGCAGAGAGTTTCAATCTCCTCAGTAAACCAGTCAAACTGCCCTAAAGAAAAACGAAGTTCTGCAAAACAAAGAATTTAAGAGCAGAAAGTAGGATCAGACACAATACCAGCCCAGATGAGCCCTGCAATGACAGAGTATACTTGTGATCGAAGTTGTAATCCTTGGTCAAGAGGTCTGCATAAAAGTGAAGATTTAAACACAACCAAAATAAGCATGTTACAGCAAAGTTTGAATACTAAACGTTAAACCATGATAGCATCTAACAATTCAAAATCATAATTGCAAAATTAGCTAGGGCTCAGACATTTTTAGATATATCAAACTATTATAACAGTTTAACTCAAGTACTGCAGATTTAAATATATCACTTTTCTTTTAATTTCTATGCACTTAAAGGACCTTGTCCACAGGAAACTCAATGAAATCTAACCCAATGTCTAAACATCCTAAATCTACCAATTATGTAACAATCATCAATCACTCTCCCTCTTATAAGGGCACAACGCATCTGCTAGAATTGAAAACTTCATAGACAAACTCAACTATATTAATCACTTTATTTCAAGGACAGATACATCACATTTTTCAGGAGATCAAATCCATGCAGATTTACTTAGCTGTGACAAGCCAGGTCTTGCTAATCAGAACTTGAGAAATAAAATCATTAGTCGGTGCACTAGATGTCATGCAACTAACAATATACTTGGTAAAAGAATATCTAGCATATGTTGCCAACTTTGTGAATGTTACTTAGTGCTACCCCAAATTGTTACATCCTACTGTCACCTTTGCTCAAGTGTGCTTGCACTATTTGACTTGGCTAAACTTCTGGTTAACTTGCAGGGGTGTCCAAAAAAAAAAAAAAAAAAAAAAAAAAAAACTGCAACAATTCTGTATTCTACAACCCATGTTATCCAAATATACAGCCCAAGATGCAGACAAGAATATAGCATATGTAAATGTATCAAATTGGGGATACCTTTTGCTCTTTTGCCTATATCCGAAAATGATGCTGGACTGGTAGCCATGTCTAACCAGAATAAAAGATCTGTACCACGATCTGCCACAAATATGATAAATACCATAAGTTGTAGATTTACACAGCATCATTATATCTTGCATGGGGATAGAAATAACAAATGAGAAAAAAAGACAGGACTCAGTTCATAAGAATGCGTCCACCAGCACATACAGTTATATGTTTTTTGTAAAAATATATGTGAGCACGGTATCCTTATTAATTTAAACTCACCAAGGAAAAATGTCAACCCCAAAGCAAATAGACAGAAAATAACCTAACATGATTAGAAATAACTTAAGGAAGACTCTAATGAAACTATACACTGTAAAATAATATATATATTGTAGAATAAAATGAGCTGTAGACTAATGCAGAGTCTGGGTTATGTGGTTCACTGGGTAATGAGTCCCAGTGCTACCAAAATTAGAATTTATAAACAGTTTCTCATGCAGCATAAAAGCATACCACATTCTGCCCATCACTGGCAATGTAGACAGGGAAAAGGCATGTGACCATTTTGGTATGAAGTATCCAAGAAAAACTGAATAACAAAAAAAAAAAGAAGCATATCTGCCTCTGATCTTTTTGATAGCATCTTAGAAAGCAGCTTTTCTTAAGTAATTATTCAATGGTATCTTATAAAGCAGCTCTATCTGTGAAAGCTATTTGGACCTTCAAACACAAGAAAGAAGAAACTTCTTAGAAGACAACTATTCCAGAACCTACTTTTGACTAATGCGGGAGATTTATGACAACATTTACCTCAGGAAATATTATCAGTCTAACATAATGAGTGAAAACACACTCGGAATTGAAGTAATATTTGAAAGTCTTAATGTCAGTAAGAAGTGATATCCATGCACAAGATGCAGAAGTTACACTGGAAAATACTCACAATATCTAGAAGGACACAAAATTATGATCAGAGGACTGGTCTTCATGAATCTTTTGCAATTATCAAATAGTCCACAATAAAGCAAAGGGGGGAAAGAAATTCCCAGATGAAACTGGTATATGTAAAGTTGATTTTTTTCAACCCAAAATACGCCAATGAGCTATAGCTTAACTAGCACTTCTTTCTCCATAATAATTGGTTGGAGGGTAAGGTCATGAGTTAAAGACCCATTGAGCACGTGCTTAATACACTAGTATAGTAGTATGTCACGGGCACGCCTTCATCACAAACATAGCAGAGGATATAAATACATCTACTTGATTTAAAAGAAATGGTACTATGTCCAAGTCTACACGGCCCATGAAAAATACATTTCATCAACCAAGTAGTAAGCTCTCTTTTTTTCCCCCAATCAAAGACTGAAATTCCACAACCAATGCTCCAATCTTTCCATACATCTAAAACTTTCACATTTTTTACACATATAACAAAAAATCAGGGCATCAATGTTTCATTGGCATAACTCCGCTAACGTAAAAGTAGGAGGATTGTGGTAGGTAGGTTGGCAGCCAGAGTAAAAAAAAAAAAAAATCTAGTCACTGTGTCATGAATGGATCCAACGCAGACCCGTAACTAATCTTGTAGGGAATCCATACCCGACTCCGAGAAATTTGGGATTAAGGCTTTGTTACTGTTGTTTTTGTAATGTTAGCATTGGCACTTAAATGGTATTTCAATTGAACTCATTATTAAGAAGAATGTGCACCAATGATTGGCATTTCTAAACAACTAAACCTATAAATTTAAGCTCTCAAGTTTTCTCAGTTAGATTTGAAGCATAGTCTAAACTATATAAACTCTAATAAAGCCATAACACATTAACAAACTTTTTCACCAAAATCAACAAGCAAATCTCATCAATTAAAAAAAAAAAAAAAACTGTAGAAGTTGAATAAAAGGACTCACAGAGAAAAGAAGTATCGTAGTCGGAGTTGGAAGAGAATCGATCGCCGACAAAACCCTGATGCGGCGCTTAATGGACCGCTTCAGGAGAGAGAGAAGAGAGAGCTGTGAAATTTATACGCTAGGAAAATATAGCAGAGTCTATATGAGTGTGCGTGTGTGGGTGTGTGGTGCTCAAGAAAAAAAAAAAAGGTCAAATTGGCTGACTCAAGGTCACGGCAACGTGAGCGAAAGAGTGGGTTTTGATTGGAGATTTGGAATTCGAGGAACGGTGTTGATTGGTCTGTGAGGGTATTAGGTCACTGTAAAGTGAGGTAGAGATTTTGATGATTTTTATTTTTTTGGCGTGAATCTAAAATTACCGGAAAGACAGTGTGGAAAGTATGAAATGACGTTTGTGTCCTGGAATCGGTGGCTGGAGATTTTTCTTTTCTGGTGTTTTTTTAGCAAGTACTCTGGAATCTGGATTCGCTTGCCGAAGCTTGGCTGGCCTTGCTAGTCAGTTGACTCCAAAACCCATTTTTGTTTATTTGCACGTGGAATTGCCTTTCGTAATTTTCTCTCACCTTCGCAATTATTATTGGGATAAATTGTAATTTTTGCCCTTTAAATTCGGGGTTTATTTGTCAAGCTTCTTGTAGTTTCATTAACATCTTTTAGTTTTTTTAATTCAAAATTTTAGAGATCAAATCCCTTTATTTCCATTGTAACTATTAAATTAAAAAATTAAAAAAAAAGATTTACTTCATTTTGGTCTCTTAACTTTAAAATATTCAATTTTGATATATGATTAATGAGATATTGATTTAGAGAATTTTTTTTATTAAAAAAAAAAGGAAAATAGTATTGTGAATTCATGATGCATGCGGAATTGTGCCAAAAACTCAAGGTAATTTAGTGCAACCATACGTAATCTTAACATAGTCACCATCTAGACCCCATGATCCGGTTAACATTGATGTGGTTCGTCATTTGATAATGTTTTTATATTTATAAGTATTTTCCCAGGTTTTTGGTTTGTCAACGTAATAGAACTCTTTTTATACATTAAAAAAAAATTCACAATTTTCTGATGAAAAATCGATAAAGTTTAATGTTACAAAGCTCTTTGTATGTATGGAATTCACCAATTGTGTTTCATTTTTTTGGTATGCAATGTGTTCACCATCAATGTTTTGCATAGGTGGGTGTGGGTGCCATTCACATTGGCAGGCTTGGACATAGAGGACACACGTCTCCATCTTCTTAGCATATTGGAATACTGTGGGGAATGAAAATCAAGAAACTTGCTCATAGACATAGACTGTTTTAATAAGCCTTCCCAATGACCAAGAGCCAATCTTATGGACCTTAACAAGGTATCAAGGGCACGCCAAAATGATTACTCCATCAAACAAGCGAAGAGATTTGGAGGTGAATGCATATTGGTAGGGTTTTATAGTTTTTGACTGAAGGAACTTGTGAACAAGGTTCCAGAGTAGGGTTTTAGTGAAGAAAATGAGAGGAACGGGGTTTGAAGTACTAGCATCAAGTGTGCTAAATGCTAAATTAGCATTTAGCACACCAAACACAAAAAATCACATTCATGAGATGTGTCAAATGCCAAATAAATTTGGTATTTGCTATAATGTTGTTCTAATAATTAGATGGTTTGGTTATATGTGCTCAATATATTTTGATATTTTTAATTTCTCTCTCCAACATCACATCCCCATGTCCTCTCTCTCCCTCTCTTATAGTTTATTCAATTTTCTCTTCCACATCATGATACATCCCCACATCTCTCCCTCTCCTTTTTGCTTTTCTCTTTGTCAAATGGGGTAGCATGATAAAATATGTTTGTTTTGCTAAATTTTTAATATAGATGAGGTTTGTTTTAGATTATTTTAATGTGTTATAATCTTAAAATGAAATATATGAAGTAGGATATATAATAAAATGGTGTTTTAAAATAAAAAATTAATTTTTTTATGTGTAAAAATAGCATTTTTTTATTATAACATTTGATGTTAACTCAAAAGTTGTTTGTTGGTGGTACCAAAGGAAAATAATGGGGGTGTTTATAGATGGGTGAGTGAACATCACAAGCGAAAAATCCCACTCTTTTTTTGGGCAAATTTGTAGCACTTTTTAATATTTCCTCAGACTTTGAGAAGCTTGTTGGTGGCACATTTGCTTTGTAAAATTTTAGTTCCTTTGGAAATATTATGAAATGACCTTTCAAACGATACTAAATTTGCGCCAATCAAACTTTCGGACTAAATTTTATGGCTTCGAAAAGTTGGGTACATTGCAAAAATTTTTGATATATTTGTTTAAAGCTTTCATGGTACAACTTTAAGAGTGTGAAAGTGAAGGTGTTTTAACAAGGTGGGTGCCTTTTTGGACTATCACAATGTTAATTAATCAGGATTCACAAGCAAAGTTGGTCCCCTAAATAGCTTTGCGTAGCTTCCATTATGGGTGCCATTTTGTGCTCGATTTTTCTCAACCTCAAGTACCTAGAGACATTTTGCTAAAAGTGTCAACCTTTTATATCAACTACGCATGGATCGAGAGCTTTGTGTGGATCCCAATTGGTTTAATTTGGCACTTTAATATTACTAGGGGCTACTCTGGATGCCTTAAAGTTCAAGATTTAAGGTAAAGAAATTGTCAAATCACTTGGATCATGTATGAAAATAACTAACATTTGAACACCTTTCAGGTCCAATTGGACCTGAAAGGTGCAAGATGCATGTGCTTCTTCTCTCATGTGCTGGTTTTGGTATTCGTAGAATTTACTCCAGCATAAGTATGGAGGCACATGCTGCTCATATAATATTTTCCCCCATTAAACATAGTTAACAGTTGGCGAAAGTCATAATGATGAAATGCCAAAAATCAAGAGTATCATATGGTTTCTTATTACAAGACCTCAAGATGTATCTTCAGATGTTCACATTTGGAACCCTTAATCGCTAAAATCTAAAGGGTAAAACAAAAACTAATAAATCCCAAAATTAGATTGTATCAATTAAATTGTAGAAAGAAAATAATTAAAAATAAAATAAAAATTGTGAGGTCTTACCTAATTAAGGTATATGATACAATTTAGATGGTTTCAAATTATCAGTGACATTAAAATACTTCAATGTCCGAATCCACTTCTCTTGGGTCTTCAACAAATGAACCCCAATCGTGTTTGGCCAAAGCTCATGTGTACATGTCGTCGGCGGCTCGGGAAAATTGTACATAGACCACTTAGCATTGTACCTATTCTTAGCACGATGCCCTTCTCGAATCCAATCGCCAAAAACCTTATCTTCAGGCCCTTCCAAGTGATTCTTTGGAATATCAGAATCCCTAATCCACTCCACTATATCCCAAGAAATCATATAACCCATTCCAGACATGTAGTGCACAAAAGGGTCCATGCTACGACAAGGAATAACATAACCATAGTACAAGTCTTCTCTAGGCAATGGCCTCAAAGACTCTACCAAGCTATTTAACCTAAAGTAACTATCATCATCGGTTTTCATGACATAATGGTATGGAGGGTAAGGACTATTTGTATCATTTAGCATTTCTGGCAAGCTTGAAAAGTATGTGTAAGTCTTACCCTTGTTCATGTTCTCTTTGCAGTTGAGGATTATGATATCATCATAACGCATTATCTCTAGTGCAACAAGTACCTTTTGGTCTTCCTTTGTTAGGTTGCAAAAGACAAACTTCACGTCAACTTTGGCACCCAATGGAGACTGTGTTCCATAGATGAGTCGGAGGAAGTGGCGGCGTTGGTATTGATCCGGAAGTGTTAGAATGCCGATGAGTATTCGAATTTCATCCGAGGAAGAAGAAGAATTTGAAGCTACAATATTGTTTTCCAATGATGAATTGTGTGAGGGCACGTTGGCTGGAGCACACTGACCAAACTTTAAGAAGCTATCAAATCGGACTTCATTGATAGAAGCCAAGACACAAAGGAACATAATGAAGAAAAAAGAAGAAATTATGAAACGATGTCGCCCATTCAGCCTTGCACTCTTCATCATTATTTGGTTCTTGAAGTTGAACCCTCTAGAGTTTATATGGATCTGAATATGGGTTGTGCTTTGCGAGAGAGTTTTGAAATCCATGTGTTATTCATAATAAAGTCCCAAACTTTCTTAAATGTAACGCATTAGTTGAGAATTTCATGGTATTGGGGCTACCAATTTTTGACTTTTCCTCTTGCAAGAAACGTGAGGGTGGAAAAAGCAAATGGAGTGAACGAATTTACCATGGTATCCTTTTTCTTTTTGAGAAAAGTTTATATGTAACGTATATATTAATGCAAATATTCTAAATGTATAAAATAGTACAACAAGAATAGGTTAAATTAGATTCTAAAAAAAAAAAAGAATAGGTTAAATTAGGGTTCAAGTGATAACTGAGTAGTAATAGTATCTTTTGTGATGTTTTATAATATATTGTTGTTTGAAGTTTGAACCCAACCTCTCCCTTACCCATGATCTATTTATCTCTAAAAAAAAAATTCCCTCAAACTTCGTTATTTTGATAGGATTTCACTAATAGTGCTTAAATCAAATTATTGCCAAAGTTGTATTCAACTAGTTCCCTAAATTTAGAATACAATTTTTTTGCTTCATGTTATGCTCCATAATTTACAATTTGTTATGTATTCATATGAATTTTCTCATAAAATAACAAAACCTTAAAATGAAAAAAAAGAAAAGAAAAAATCAAACACATAGCATACTATGATTGGTGGAGGATGAGTAAAACTTAAATTATAAATATTCTATCTTACTTTTTGTATTATTGCAAAAGTGCTAATATAATTTCTTGTACCACCTAGTTTATTTTTTAATTTAAGGAGTTTTCGGTCTTTTTCATAGCTTCTTCTTTTCCTTAATAAAGGGCAATAATTAAGCAAATTTCATAATCATTGTCGAAAGTTAGGGAGACGCCGAGACGGTAGTGGAGCTGAGCCTAATGTTAGCTACACTACACCTCTTGAAGTCAAGCTTTGCACATTGCCAAAACCCAAATAGTGAATTTGGTCAACTTTTCGTAATTAGGTATCTTTGCATGAACATGGTGTGCTTCAAGTTCTTCAGCTTACTTGCTGCTCGCCATACTTGAACATAAAGCAATGCCTTTGACCCAGAAAAAAAAAAAATGCTTTCTAATAATCCAAAGAAAAATCATAGTGATCTAAGTTAGTGTTGGTACTTTTACCTCTATAATTGGGTTGTAACATGTGCTAAAGGAAAAACATCAATCAATTTTTCTTTGTTGTTCTTCCTTTCTTCATGGGTTGAAAAAGAAAAAAAAAAGGTTTATTGCTTTTAAATTCTACTTTATATTGCTTAAAAAAAATTCATGTGATTGCAACTTATAGATTTCCTCCATTTGTCATTATTAATTCAGCACCATGCTAACTAAGAAGTCATTGAGATATTTAAGGGATATCTCTCATATTATTATAAAATGAACTCACAAGTGTTTTGTTTTCAGTCTTACTGCTTTAAGAAACGAGTTTCCCATACTTAAAAGATGGTGATGATGCATATGCAAATATATTCTGTGCTTTTAAAGGATTGGCTTTGGTACTTCCACTGGTACTGCAGCGTCACGAATTCACAGGATGTTTCTACATTTGTATGACAGAGACTGCAGGGGTGGGAAATAGTTATGAAACAAACTAATTGGTTTTGGCACGTCCATTGGTATTGCAGTGTCGCGAATTCAGCGGATGTTTCCACATTTGCATGACAGAGATTGCAGGGACGGGAAATAGTGATGCAAACAGCCCTTATTACTTGTGAAAACTATTGTGAAATTTGTTATGTCTTAGGACTTACTGATGAAAAATACCTGTGAGAAGTAATAGATAGCACAGTTTCCTCATAAATGTGGGGTGACTTGCTTTGAATATTCCACGTGATCACCATTCCTTAATCATGCTTATTCCTAATGTCTTTTTTTCTTTATTGAACGAACTCTTCTCTATAATAAGTGCAAAGGAGTAGAAAATTGAACCCGATGAACATTAGCAAAATGTCAGCAACACAGGCAGAGATTTGCAAAAACAAAACTAGCTATTTGAATGAATTTTCTGCATCTACAGTTTTTGCATGAGACTTGCAACATATGAAAATTTATTCAAATGAAATTCTACTAGTTTTTCCAATCCAAATACATTTGATATAATGTGCACTTTAGTCTGATTTTAACAGGACATAATGAAACTGTTCCCCTTCCAGATTTGTTTCTCTAACATTTTATGATAAATGTGACGATAATTGCTCCAAAATCTCCATGCGAGCACCAGTCGTTAGTCATGCTCTCTCTCTCTCTCACACACACGCACACACGCACTGCAGGCTACTTGTTGCAGGGGGCAGCTTCTTCTTTAATGATGACCATGCCAGTTGGTGGTAACTAATACCACATAATGTCCATCATTTTACTCAACCAAATTAAAGTTAATCAAATCAGTCATAAATTTCTCTTTAATGAACACCATATGTAAGTTATAATAACTTTTACATACGTTCATCCAACATATTCTGCATCTATAATTTCATTTACCGATCCAAATTTCAGAGACCTGTTAGCAAACTCTTACCTCATCAAATTTAACACTCCTCAACTTATAATCCAATTTGTACCTCAAGTTTTGATCATATAGAATTGAAACTGTCTGAAAATCACCCTGGTTCTTCGAAAGAGCCATAAGAGAAAGTCTTCAATCATAGTCCACATCAACCCCTCTCTGCTTCAAGAATTCTTTGGCCTCCGCAATGTCCTGTGCAAAAGAATTGAAAATGGTTATGCATAACAGAGCCCCATAAAACAGATTCAACCCAATACAAGTATCATTCCACTTAATATATTGCAGAGATATAACAGAAGAAAATTAAGGGTAGGTAACAGAGAGCGCACAAAACAAAAGGAAAAAACTCCCAGGGGCAAAAATGCTAAGTTGTGCATATTGGATAATTATAAGAATCCCTTCAGTTATGAATTCTAATGTTTAAATATTACAATTATAAGAGCATTGTTATGGACCAAGACACTAAGACTACACAGAATACACATGGCATTAGAGATATATTACTGACTGACACAAGCTAAGACTACCCAATCACCAAATACATGTAGCATCAGAGATATATTACAAAGCGGCACTTTTATCAAATCTTGATCTGGACAAACATTAGGGCTAGACTCAAAATGCTCTGGAAACACTTTGATTACCAATACTCTAAAAACTATAACTTAATTGCATTATCCTTAGAGCTTGGAACAGTCTGACCAAAAATCTTAACAATGCTACAGATTCACAGTTTAAGTAATGCAAAATCCTGAGCTTGACACACTTATGTTTCAGAACACAGTGATCCAACATGCTTTAGAGTCATAAGTCAGTAAGCCAATTCAGTATCAGGAAATACAACAGAACAAAGACCAGGGCAATTGAGCTGCTTCACCGCAAGGAGAAAAAAGAAACTCAATTTTGATAGCCTTGTTCAAATTGACTAAGATAGCTATTTTTCTTTAAAAAGGTTAAGTTACACAATGGCTCTACCAGTTGTAATGGACATTGCTGAAAAGAATTTTATGAGTTTGCATATTATTAAATACTGTCCAAGCTCCTAAATGGAAAATCAATGGATTAATGACCATTTGGTCTCATATATTGAGAAATACATACACATACACATAAGTACGTGTATACACTCACAATAGTTTTAAATATGAAAAAACCTCGAGGGTAACTGAGTAAATTGACATTAGGCATAAAAACAATAGATCACAATTTCTATTTACATTATGTTTTACATGGCAAATAAATTATAATTTAATTAATAATTAATTATTTTACAACTTCAATAAATTTTTTTTTTGAATCAGTTATATATTTAACGTTATTTTTTTTCTTGCCCCACCAAACCAATATCCTGGCTTCATTAGTAGCCTCATCTTCTACCTTGCTGTTACAAGAGAAGGTGTCATTTTATTTTAGCTGCAGCTCAATGACCAAATTGACTAAGAAGCTGTATTAAACAAGCTTCAGAATAGCACAAGTGAAATTGATCAATCACACATTGAACTACGTACAGAAATTAACATTGGAAATGGAATGTTGATGAGGATTGTACCTGCAGTATAATGTGAATCTGTAAACAGACGAGAATTTGACACTATAGATAATATTCCATAGCCAGGTTAAATTAGATCAGATTGTTTGTTCTTTACAAAACTAAAAATTAACAATTTGAAGATATTTAAGATTTTAATGCAGATTACTTATAAAAAAAATTATTCTAAGGCAAATCTTCCACATTTCCACCATTTAAGCTAGCTCTTAACACATGCAGTGTATATAAATAAATATAAATTTTCTGAGACAATCAAAGAAAAAACACACAGTCAATTATGAGAGAGAGAGAGAGAGAGAGAGAGACGTAGTTGCAGGAAGGGAAGAGAAAAAAGAGTGCTGGAAGTGAAGAGAGGTAGTGGAAAGGTGGTTACCAAAATTTATTTATTTAAAAAAATTGATTAAGTTAAATTAAAGAAATCACCATTGAAATAATGTAAGCATGTGGTCATCTGTGAAATAAAAGCCAAAGAGGGGGGGGGGGGGAGAGAGATGCATATTCAAATATACCAAGGGTGATCTGATTTCACAAGGGCAGTGCTATTGATGATCCACCTTTAATTTTTCCATGTTCTTGAGGAGCTTAATAAATCCATTAGTGGGGACTGTATAGATCAAAAAATTGAGTTCATAATGTATAGTCCTACCCTTTTAAAAATTGCAACCGCAGAGAAATTTGGGAGAACATGTCTTAGATTTATTTCTCCAACAGTCTGGACAATCTAACTGAATTTGGAAATCCAATTTATCATTTTTTTTTAATGATGTGGAACCTCACCAAAGGCCCTTTGGACCCACCCCTAGGGAGTAACCAAGGATACACAACCCCACCCTCCAAAACCATGTATATTTGAAATCCAATTTATCAAATATACTTCAGCAATATGCCCAAAGAAAGGTGGAATCATTTAACCACGTAGATGACCATTAACATGCACTATTTCCCATGAGTTTCCATTAACATGAGGCAATCATTACCTTCACATGAGGTTTTCTTCCTTGCACAAACATAATTGATTGGCATAATTTAATAATATCAATGAGTCGAATTATTTAGTAGGGAAAAGAATTGAGAACCTGTTGCAGCAACCCTGCTTCCTGAGGACATGTTGGAAAGTGCATCAAACCAACCCCAACCATCAAAAGACCATAGCATCCGAGTGACACAACGAAATATACTGGCAACTGAAGAGTAATAAGATGAGACATTTAATCAAAACTAAAAAGTAAAGGTGAAAACTACTAAATGCCTTCAACCACTACACAGATAGTAAAGGATGAATTTCTCACCAACCAAGTATAAGAACGTGGCATCACTGTCTCAAGAAGACCAATCCAAAAGGCAGATACGGCCACCAGCAATGCTAAAAGCTTTACGATGTGCTTCATATGGATGTTTCAATGAGATGATGCTTCTTAATTCTGCCCCTACACGAAACAATACCATAAGGTAAATGTGGAAAAAAAATGTAAACTTCCATTATTTCTGAGAAATAAGATAGGTGAATATATGCATTAAGTTTGATAGTGTGTGTGTGTGTGTGTGTGTATCATCTTAAGTCACATAGATAGGTAGCCCAAAATGCCCAGTGTCTAGGACATCAGCCATATCATGGTGAGCAGTAGCAGTTCTACGTGCCAAGAGCCTTGTAACTCAACTGGTTGGCACCTCTTGGTGTAGGTTCAAAACCCCCCTCCCCCATTGTAACTATTGAGTAGTAGCTGGTCTATGTATTAAATTATGTCACATAGATTAAATCACTCCATTGTCTCTTCTTAGCACCCAAAGTTACAATCCAACATTCAGATTACAGCTAATAGAGAAAATGAAACTCTTAATCCAAATCCAAATCCAAATTAATGGCGAAGGAATTCTTTAAGGATTTCAGCTGATGATGTTGGCTCAATTTTTTTGTATTTATAGAAAAGAAAAATGTAATATAATGGAATGTAACAAGTTACTTTGCATGGGGTATTCTATTATGCCCATATATAGGATAAGAATAATCTGTACAAATCGCAATATCTCTACTTAAATGCATATATAATTGAAAATTTTTCAAATAATTATAATTTAAAACACATAATATTTTCTGATTGACAAATAGAATTTACACACCACTTCCACAGAAATGAAAATGTGACCTCACCCTCCAGGCCTCTGCAAATTATTTATGGGGGAGAAGATCCCATTTGGTCCAAGGAACTTTTGCAGACACAAAATATCAGACGATGCAACATAAATTATTAAAATATTGAAAAACTCCTAATTTCATAATCACATTGCAATATTGTGATTACAAAGATATGAAATGTAAAATGCCATGGCTTGGAAAGTCATGGGCATGTGTTTGTCCTCTGTTTGCACGTTGGATTTGAAACATTGGTTTAGACTATTTCTCAACTCCTCCACCCCCATTGTGGATTCAGAACCCATTGGATGCACGTGTAAACTTATCAATTAAAAATTAATAAAGAGAGATTAACTGAACCAACCCGAGGATCTTGTGCACCAGACAAGGAAAGAACCATCAGTAAATTTCCAAACCAACAAACTGAACCCACCCAGCAAACCACATTATCTCATATGTTGCTAGATGATCCAACATAGGATGACACAAAAAAATTTCTATTTTAATACATAGATGCAAATTAACTTTGATTCTTGAGTCGGGTTGGTTTACTTCAGCCCAAATCCAAGCTAACCTTGGTGAACTTCTTAACCAGTCTAACCAATCCAATATAACCCAATATTCATGTCATGTCAAGCTCAAGGTTTATAATTCTTTGACCGGAAAACAAAGTGAATTCATCCTACAAGGTTTGACTACTCAAGCAGTTGGTTGTACTCATATTGAGTTTGAGCATAACTTAAAGTTTATCAGAGAGCTCATGAATGTTGTTTATACACTTAACCCCGAATTATGACAACACTAATCTATGGAAATTAAAAGAAAGTGAATTCATAAAATTTATGCTGTGGGTATTCCAAGAATAGTAAATTGGGTCAAATTTTTAGCATTGGGCTTTGGTTGAGTAAAGCTTTTGGTTCTCCTAATGACAAAACAATGAAATGTATCTCTTTTGTCTACGTTTTCCCAGAAACCAAATAGCCTACACAAACGCTTTGAATTACACCGACGTCCATAAATCTTTACCCGTGTGATCAGTCAAAGTTATCAATTTCTAAATAGAACAGTAGTAATACGCAGAGAGAGAGAGAGAGAGAAATGGGTTGAAATAAATATTAAATTAATGAAGAAGAAGAAGAGAAGAGAGTCTGTCTTACCTATGGCTATGGGGTGGTGGACGAGGACCAATCTGTGTGCTGCCCCTTGATGTTCCCTTCACTCACGGATTCCGGATTTGTTTTTTCTTGTGATCTGCCGGAATTTGTTTTCAATCTTTTCTCCTTTTTCCAGTAGAGCACAAAAAGCACTTTTTCTCCTTTTTTAATTATTATTTTTTATTTTAAGGTTTTTATTTATTTTATGTTTCAAAACAAAAAACTAAAGGCGGCTGAGGTTGTGGGCTGCATTTGTTTTGACATAAAACATTTTCCTAAGTCCAAGCTTAGCTGAAAATAATTTTGGGAAAACAATTTATTTTATGGTATTAATTATATATTTGTAAAATATTTTATTGATAAAATTTGGCAACAAACTTGGTCTACAACCTCCACTAAAAAAAAAATTAATATGATTACATATTTTGAAAATTTGAATGTTAGATTGCATAATATTTATGTTCTTAACAGTTAACATTGTCATACATGTTAAATTTCGTACCAATCAGATGTTATTTACTATTTGATCTATAAACTTATTTTTTATATATAATTTTATATTACAAAAATTTGAAATTTAAACATTTAATTGATAACACAGTTATGGATCTTTGATATTCTGGAAATTATGCTAGCATAGAGGATATAATATAAGAAGAAAATGTAATCTAATAATAGATTTATCAAAATTCACATCTAATAAAAAGATATTAAGTGGAGTTATAGCCAAATTTTGTCCAAATTTTATTGTGTTTGGCTGTAGTGAAGATGCTTCAAAAATATAGTATGAAAACATCATGTACCATCCATGATCCACACCCCCACTTTGATGACCACTACATGAGAGATGGGACAAGACCCATCATGAACACCCTTCTCTCTCTCTCTCTCTCTCTCTCTCTCTCTCTCTCTCTCTCTCTCTCTCTCTCTCTCTCACACTTGCTCGAGTTTTTAATTTGTTATGATATGTTTTGGGTTATTGGGTATAATTTGTTGTTGTGTGTCTTTCAATTCCAATACTCATAAAAATTGAAAGTGTTAATTGTTTAATTCGTGTATTTATAAGCAAAAATGTGCGTATATAATAGTTTGGTGATGAACTCAAACTTAGTTTGTTTTCAAAATAAAATAAAATAACCAAATCCTGAACTTTAAAAACTCAACTTCACTTGATTCATTTACAACCCTAGTTGTTAGACATGATGATAAATCAAATCATGTTTCAATTTAACTCAATTGAATTGGGGTTGTAAACGGTTTCTGGGTCAAAATTACTTGGAGTAAATTGATCATTATTTTTTATAACTCATGGCAGGTTCAAGTAAGCCACTAGTCCTCTCTTTTTTCCCTTAAACATTCAAATTAAATTGATGAAACATTAGATATCCTAATTAGTGGATGGTCTATCATAAGATTAATACAACTTACAATCATTCAAGTCAAATAACTTCAACAAACCATGTCTAAAACGGAAATAAGGTCTAAAATATCCACGAAAACATGGTTTTTAAAATACAACTCGATTTTAGAATCAATTTCCTTTCATGTAATGTATGGTTATATGGAAAATAAAAGTATACGAAATAAGAAAAAGACCATTGATGCCATGCCATCACTCAGTACAAGATAACTTCATTAATCATCTAAAGAGCTCGTGCAAGAAAAGTTCAACTAGAGAACAATCCAAGCTCAAAGTAGCATCCTAAGCATTGAGTTTGAGTACCAATGCCCCATCATGAAAACCGACGGTTACATCACTTACATGATTAGCACAAAAATACTGTCATAACTAAAAATCTAAAAAAGTTAATACATGTGGTACTATAAATTTTACTAAAAATCTTACAAATTAATGTGTCACTAATTACCGAAGGATAATCTAAATATTTATTTATTAGAAATTGAAGTGGCACCAAGCTTATAACATTTATTATCATATTAGTTTGTAAATCTTTTGTAGTAAAATTTGTAGTAATTTTAATATTTTTCAACATAAAAATACATGATATGTTGGTTATCATTCCACACTTCTCCTATCTCCCTTTCCCTTTCTTGGATTCTTCTCTCTTTTTAATATTGTTGGCTAAGAAATTATGTGCACATTAGTAAAGTAGTAATTGTGTCATTCAATTCATTTATAACATGATGTAAAATATACAACAAATCCAAAACTAGGAAGTGGCTCCCATTATTGACGATCACAATGGTCAATGGGGCTTTTGGAAGAGCCTATACTCATGTTTGCTTAACCCGGCGGATAGAAAATGCTTATAGAGCAGCCCATCTTCCCATGTATTAGGCGGCCAAAAAGCTTTGAAAGGTGAGGTTTCTAATGGATTTTACCATGAACCGGTGGCATCTAGCTTCGGTACTTCGCCGTGCTTCTTCGAGCAAACGAATGAGCTTTAGTGATCGACCGGGCTTGAGGGCAGCTTGCGACGATGATACAATATATTCTGATGAATCAGCTGGAGGCTCTTCATCAAGATCAGGGATTCAGAGGACTATGAGTTTTCCATCCGAAGAAGATGTTGATAAGAGAGCAGATATGTTTATTGCTAATTTCTATCGTCAACTTCAGCTAGAGAGACAAATCTCACTAGAGCTTCAATATTGCCGGGGAAATAGCTTCAAGTCAATCTCTCCTTGATTGATAATTTTTTGGTTCTTTGAGTGTTTTATTTTTTATTTTTTGGACTTTGATTATTGTTTGTTTGATAGAGCCTTTGATTTTTAGAAAAGGGGCTCTAGTCTGAATTTGCTTAAGTGTTTTTGATCTTGTAGTGCCTGTTGTAAAGCTCCAAGAGCTTTCTTTCCTTCTTTCTTTCATGTCTTTTATGTAATGGTGAGAAGGGCATCAATTCTTTGTAAATTTTCCTTCTTTCTTTTTGAGAATAATGTAATTTCTTTTCCAATTTAATTTTAATTTTAAGCTCAGTTTTTTTGTTTTTTTTTTTTTTGTTTTTGTCTTCCATCGATCTCTTCCCTTATTCAACTTCTTTACGGTATGTCCAATGTTGCAGCTAGTGATTGCGATTGGATAAATATATATATATATATATATATATATATATATATATATGTGCCTAAAAGGTAAACAAAAAGCGAAGCAAAATCTTTATCCTCGAGGACTTTAACAACTCATGAGGAAGATCATTAAGATTAATACAACCTGTCGGCTGTCACCCGTAATTTCAAAGCAGGACGGAACTAGGATTCATACCTGAGGGGAGCCAAAGCTTAAAACCAAAAAAAAAACTTATGAAAATAAAAACTAATATTTATTTCATATTCAACAAAATACTACATACAAAATAAGTATTTCTTAACATTTCATATTATAAACACATCAATAAAGTATAACATACAAAATAAGTGTTTTTTATTTTGTCCGCAATTTTTGTTCAGTCCATATTTATTTTTTAATTTTGTTTTTTGTAGTTAAAGGGGCATGAATTTTATTTATTTATTTATTTTCTTGTAGGTCAATATCTAAATATTTTAGATAAGGAGAGACAAATATATATATATATATTAAAAGAGCATATCTTAATTTTTTTTTTTAATTTATAATTTTTGTTGTGGGGGGGGGGGGGGGGGGGGGTGCAATGGCCCCCCTCTGCCCCAACGTGGGTCCGCCCCTGTTTCAAAGCTTTTTGGCCGCCTAATACNGAATTTCGTCACTAAAAGTCCAATTTCGTCACTAAAGGTTCTTAGTGACGAAAAATTGGACTTTTAGTGACGAATTTTTTCGTCACTAAAAATACATTTTCTTGTAGTGAATAAGGGAAGAGATCGATGGAAGACAAAAACAAAAAAACAAAAAACAAAAAAACTGAGCTTAAAATTAAAATTAAATTGGAAAAGAAATTACATTATTCTCAAAAAGAAAGAAGGAAAATTTACAAAGAATTGATGCCCTTCTCACCATTACATAAAAGACATGAAAGAAAGAAGGAAAGAAAGCTCTTGGAGCTTTACAACAGGCACTACAAGATCAAAAACACTTAAGCAAATTCAGACTAGAGGCCCCTTTTCTAAAAATCAAAGGCTCTATCAAACAAACAATAATCAAAGTCCAAAAAATAAAAAATAAAACACTCAAAGAACCCAAAAAATTATCAATCAAGGAGAGATTGACTTGAAGCTATTTCCCCGGCAATATTGAAGCTCTAGTGAGATTTGTCTCTCTAGCTGAAGTTGACGATAGAAATTAGCAATAAACATATCTGCTCTCTTATCAACATCTTCTTCGGATGGAAAACTCATAGTCCTCTGAATCCCTGATCTTGATGAAGAGCCTCCAGCTGATTCATCAGAATATATTGTATCATCGTCGCAAGCTGCCCTCAAGCCCGGTCGATCACTAAAGCTCATTCGTTTGCTCGAAGAAGCACGGCGAAGTACCGAAGCTAGATGCCACCGGTTCATGGTAAAATCCATTAGAAACCTCACCTTCTTCACTGCCCTCTTTAGGCGTGTTAGCAAGGAAGACTTTTCTTTGCCCATGTCGTGGAATTGCATGAAAGATGAAACACCAAGAGTTATATAAGGTTGTGTTGGAAAAAGTTGTATATATATATATATATATATAGGTCAAGTTTGTTGTGGATGGCAAAGTGTTGCAAAGTTTTCTTATTTTTTGGTAAATGTATTGGAAAGTTTTTTTTTTTTTTGGAGAGAAATGTATTGGAAAGTTTTAAGGTATACGATAAGTGGGGTATGTGGAATTTATATACTACGAAAGAGGCTACATATATCCATAGGGAGTACTGCTGGGTCATTGGTCAAAGGAGATGATGCGTATGAAAATGGTGTACCGTGTGTGATGATGACATTTACAAAGTTAGAAGATTGAGTTAGAAGTTAGAAGTTAGAAGTTAGAACTTTAGAAGAGTCAAAAAGTTGATTATTTCTCTATCAAATTAATTGTACTAGTTGTGCTATTGGTTTATAAATACTGCTATACTTCAAAAATAAGTTAAATATATATAACTTCCAGCATACTGCTAAACAATATTAAAGTTTATAGGTGAATTAATATTCCCGCCACTTCCCATGGTTAATAAAATAGTAATAAATATAAATAATTTTTAAAAAAGTACAATCATGTTACATGCGAAGAAGTTGTCACATAATGGAGTGGTTGTCTCCCCGAAATTTGTTAAAAAAAAAATTTATTTAAGAGAAAAATCCTGTTAGACACCATGTTTTACTTACATTTTGCTGTTATAACAAAAAATATTAATAATAATAAAAATAAAAATAAAAGAAAGAAAAAGAAAAAAGAAAACGTATGTAAAGCAAACACAACCCATTATTGAATTTTCACCCATGTCACGGTTGTTCAAGTATTGTTAGTCCAAGTGGTATCGCCCATATATATATATAGAACAAGTGGTCAACGACTAGAAATCAGGTTTAAAACAATGTAAAGAAGAAACATGGTTAATGTGCATTTTGGGTAAGTACGATGAATGCACAATAACTTATTAATTCAATTGACTTGCTTTAATGACTCAAAAAGTATCTAGGACAAGTTGCCTTGAAGCTAACTCATTAGAATTTTTATTTTATTTTATTTTATTTTATTTTTTTCAAAACAAATTTAGTGGTTCAACAGTGATCTGCTGTTTAAAGCAGATTGGGTATAAATTATTCATATTTGCGGCTCCAAACTTAGCCATTCAAAGGCTCCAACCCTCCCAAACCTGACCCACTACCAGCTGTGATGATCAATTGAGAATGGTTTCTGCATAACTCGTGACAGGTTCAAGGAAGCCACCAGTCCTCTGTTATTTGTTTTTATTTTTTAATCTTAAACATTCAAAATAAATAAATTGATCAATTAGTAAAAATTGATGAAACATCAAATATCCCAATTAGTGGATGGTCTATCATAGGATTAATATACAACTTATTACAACCATTCAAGTCAAATAACTTTAACAAACTATAACTAAAATGGAAATAAGATCTAAAATTTCCACAAAACAGAGTTTCTAAAATGCAAATCGTTTCTATAATCAATTTTCTATTTTTGTGTAATGTATGGTGATACGGAAAACAGAAGTATATGTAATAAGAAAAAGACCATATATTGATGCCATTTTATTACTAATATTATTATTTCGTGTGTGTTCTAATGAGTATTATTGTTTACTAAAAAAAAAAAAGACCATCTAAAGAGCTCGCATAAGGAAAATCTCAACTAGAGAACAATCCAAGCTCAAAGTAGCATCCTGAGCATCAAGTTTGAGTACCAACGGCTGAGCACCATATTTGAGTGATCAACTACTTCCCGGCCATTATGAAAACCAAAGGTTACATGCCAATAATCATGAAAATAATGTCATAACTAGAAACCTAAAAGTGTTATCCAAGTGATATTACAAATTTTACAAAATAAATCTTACAAACTAATACATCACTAATCACAAAAAATGTAATCTTAATATTTATCTACTGATGTAGAACAAACCGCCATGGCCTTCTTGGACTCTCACGCAAGTGCTTGAAATCAATATGCAAGGCAAAAATGCACTAGTAGAAATCATGGATCACGGTGTCGAAATCGCATGAAATTTGGTAGGCTGAAGCAAAAAGGTATTATGATCAATAGTTGTTACTTTACCACAAAGTACCCCCTAAAAATGACGAATTCATTTATTTAGGTCTTGAAAATTGAAATTTTGCTATTTATAGTAATTTTTGTTTTCTTAATAACTTTTTGCTCAAAAGTTAGAATAAGGTCCCGCTTATTTTGGGGTGACCCTTAAGGTCAGTAGTTTATGATTCCGCATTTAACTCAATTTTTCCATTTTTGGTAAATTTCGGTATTTTGTCACCCAATCACGTAATTAGTGCGAATTAGAGTTTTAGATGTTTTTTCTTGGTATATATATGTTTTGTAGTCGTCAAAGGCAGATTAAACTATTATCAATAAACAAAGACTTTTTATCAAATTATTTCTCAGGTGGACTCCAATTTTGTGGATTTAGAGAAATCTCTCGGGGATTTAGAGAAATCCCTCATGGATTCGAGGTTTACTACTAGAAGCTAATACATTTTAGTTTTTATTCTATCAAGAGAGCATTGTGTGCTTTCTTTAGGTTTTTGCGACATCATTTATTAGTAATTGAAGTGGCACAAAGCCAATAACATTTATTGCTATATTGGTTAGGAAATTTTTTTTAGTAAAATTTGTAGTAGTTTTAGTATTTTCCAACCTAAAAAATACATGATATATACGTTTGCTATGATTCTTACACTTGTCCTATCTCCCTTTCTCTTTCGTGGTTTCATCTCTCTCTCTCTCTCTCTCTCTCTAATATTGTTGGCGGAGAAATTGTGTGTCAAATGTACAGTATTAGGTTGCATTAAGGATAAAGCTTGTGCTTAGCTTTTGTTTTTCGATGTAATAATGTTCCATTAGGGGAAAAAAAAAAATCAGGAAAGTAAACCCAATCGCAATCACTAGCTAGCCTCTACATTGGATACACTGAATGTTATAACCAACAAACTTTAAGGTCAGTTTTTTCGCTTCTTCTAGATCTAGTAACTACTATTCATAAAGAAGCTTTTTTTTTTTTTTAAAAATACGTATTCATAAAGAAGTTGAATCAGACAAAAGGGCGGGAAGGAAAAATAAAAATTAAAAAAATTAGAAAATTTGTATTTTTCTCAATAAAGAAGGAAAATTTACAAAGAATTGATGCGTTTCTCACTATATTACATAAAAGTTATGAAAGAACGACGGTAAGAACGCTCTAGGAATTTTACAACAGGCACTACAAAATCAAAAACACTGTAGCAGATTCACACTAGAGGCCCCTTTTTCTAAAAATCAAAGGCTTCATCAAACAAACAATAATCAAAGTTCCAAAAAAATGAATAAATAAATATAAAACACCCCCCAAAAAACCAAAAAATTATCAATCATGGAGAGATTAACTTGAAGCTATTTCCCCGGCAATATTGAAGCTCTAGTGAAATTTGTCTCTCTATCTGAAGTTGACGACAGAAATTAGCAATAAACATATCTGCTTTCTTATCAACATCATCTTCGGATGGACAGCTTATAGTCCTCTGAATCCCTGATCTTGAAGACCCTACTGAAGAGCCTACTGAGTCTTCAAAATCTATTGTATCATCATCACAAACTGCCCTCAAGCCCGGTCGATCATTGAAGCTTATTCGTTTGCTCGAAGAAGAAGCATGGCCAAGCACCGATGCTAGACGCCACCGGCTCATGTTAAAATCTAACAGAAACCTTACGTTCTTCACTGCCCTCTTCAAGCGTGTTAACGAGGATAACTCGCTGTCTTTGCCCATGTTGGAGAATTGCATGGAACACGCTCTAATTAAGGATGTGTGTAGTTGAAAAGGTTTGTATTAATTGCAAAGTTTTCTGTTTTTGGTAAGGATGTGGATGTGTTGCAAAGTTTGAATGATTAGGTGTAGGATATATAAGAGGGGGTCGATTATATTTATATACTGCGAAAGAGAAGAGGCTTGTGTTTATCACAAGCTTACGGGAAATTGCAAGGTGATGGGTCAGTGGTCAGGAACGATGATGCGTGTATAAAAATGGAGTACCTTGTCAACAAGTTTGATTTTTATGTTTGTAGGCTTGGTCAAAAACTAGATTGGTTCTCTATCAAATACTACAGTATTAGATTAACGTTTTTTTTTTTTTTTTTTTTGAGTCTAAAAAGACTATTAGTTTTGTTATTAGTATATATACTTTAAAATAAGTTAAATATAGCTTACGATTCTGTTCAATAATATTATAGATTTATAGGTGAGATATTCCCACGTCCCATATTGGATACAAATATTAATAATAAAAAATATAAAAAGTATAATAAAGTTGCATGTGAAACTGTTGCCATATAATTATGGAGTGGTTGTCTCCTTAAAATCTGTTAAAAGATGTTTAATAAATTAATTTGTTAATATATATATATATATATATTTTGTTGGGCTATGTAAAGACTAAAGATTTATGTGAAGTTAGACATCCGAAATTTAATTTTCCAATCTTTTAATAAGTTTGCTCATTGTGTAACCTGTTAGGCTCATTTTCATTAACTTGGGGATCACAATCTATCTCTTTTATAAGGATGATGATGAACTAGTTTTCCTTTGTTGTCTTCGTCCACTTTTGAGGTTTCAACCTACATATTCTTTTAATAAACTCATCCTACTTATTAAAAAATAAATAAATAAAGATTATTGTGATGAAGCTGTTGCCACATAATTGAGTGGTCACTAAGTATCTAGAAAAAGTGGTCAAGGACTTGAAATATATTTTAAAACAAACTAAAAAAGAAAAAGTAATTATTGCTCTTAAATTAATTAATTTATTGCTCTTGAGTTATGACAAAAAGATTGGGAAAAAAGTTGCTTGCAGCGTGCATTAATTTGAAGCTAAATTCATTAAAATATTTTCAAATTTGCTTTTCAAAACTTTTGCACAAAATCGATATGATAGTGATTTTCTGTTTAAGAAGGTTCGTTATTTCACATTTGAGTCTTAAAACTTAGCCATTGGCCAACCGGACCCGCTACTAGATGTGATGATATGACCAACTGAGAATGGTTTCGGCACACCAAAATTTTGGCAACAGCGAGCCTTTGACCAATTTGCATTGCCAGCACAACCTCTTTGCTGGAATTTGTTAAGTTTGACTTAGTAATATATATATATATATATTATAATGAGAGAAATATTTATCAGTTTGACTTGTTAATTAAATACACGCATTGCTCATGGTCAGTTTCTTAGTAGCTTACTGCTTGGCAACCAAGTTTCAGCTGAGGCAGAAGGTGCATGCATAGGAACATTGTTTTTTGTTGGAAAAAGTATAAACTATGGAAGATTCTGATTCGAAGCCTTCTCTTGTAAGAAGCCAGAAAGCAATTGGGACAGGACACTGATGAGAATCTACAAGGTGTTAATTTCTTACTAACTTTCTGAGAATTGCCCAGCAACATAACAGCGACTTGGCTTAGTCGCTGTCTTTGTGTCTCCATTAGTATTTTAAAGGGGTGAATGGGTGGTGACTTTTAAGAAAGAGACAATACCCAATTAACCAAACGATTAAAAAAAATGTTAAAAAGATATCAAACCCAATCCTAATTTAAGGTCCAAGATCAATATTTAGTATGCAATTAAGTACATATATTAATTGTATTGCAAGTATATTAACCATAGTTTAACATATGGTTAGTTTAAGATTTAGTTAGCTTTGTATGAATATTTCACATTAAGTTTATTGTAATATACGATTTACGGTTTTTTTGTATAAGCAGTTGAAAATCTATGTTTTAAGTTTTAAATGAGTGTTTGTAAAAATGTTATAAAGAGTTGTGGTTACAAAACAGAGTTTTGAGTTTTAAAGGTCCGTTTGGATACAGCTGAAAACTAAAAATTGAAAACTGAAAAACACTGTAGCAAATAATTTTTAAATATGTAAATAGTACTGTGAGACCCATTTTTAATGAAAAAGTTGCTGAAAAGTGAAATTTGTGGGTCCATAAACAGTAAAAATTGTGAACAAAGTCAAATATTGCGGCTATTGTTCATAAACAGTAGCCGCATTAGTGAATGAACAGTAAAAAAATTGATTGAAACACTTGGAAAAAAAAAAAAAAAACTGAAACACAAACGCGCGTTTCAGCTATTCAGCCCAATCCAAACGGGCACTTAAAAACAACATTTTAATCTCACAAAACACCTAATCAAACAGACTGTTAGTATGGTAAAAATGTAATTGTTAATCTGTTTTGTAATGATTTTTTATTTTTTTGGAGTAAAATTTGAATGATAAATATGAAAAACTAGTGGAACAAAATGAAATGGGGACCATTTTTAATTAAGACCAAAAAAGATAGTTCAATACGAAAAGGAAATATAACTACTAAGACCAAAAAAGATAGTTTGATACGAAAAGAAAATATAATTGAGAGTTTTTATTTTTATTTTTATTTTTTGGGAGAGAAAAATATAATTGAGAGCTAGAATTTAAATCATCTTATGAGCCATCGTAGGTGAACGAAGTGACATGTTTAGAATTCTCGCTCATATAGGCAAAGAAGGCATTACACACACACGTTTATCATATGCATATGCTATGGGACCTCTTTAAATTTGGGAAATTTTAGGTAGTTAGTTCAATTGCGCGGACATCGCTATTCAGCCATTAGCAAGTAGGAATGGCAACGGGTCGGGTTCGGGCCGAGGTTTTTCGCTTACCCGGACCCGACCCGCGGGGTAAGACCCGTGGCTCGAACCCAGCCCGTTTAAGGTACCGGGTTTTTTCCAGGGCTAGACCCACCCCAGCCGGGCCCCGCGGGCCCCGTTTAGGGAGGCCCAATTTGTGGCCTAACCAAAAAAAAAAAATTAAGCCCAAATTTAAGCCCAATTCGCCTCGAATCCCTTGCCATTCTCATTGCTCTTCCCAGTCTTAGACCTCTGGGAAACAAACACAACCCTATTCCGTTAAGAAAAGAGAAAACACAGAAGCCACTGTCCCTCGGCTTCTCCATTCCATTCCAGGTGAGGATTCCATCACTCCTCGCTACATACTTTGGTTTCTTCGCCATTTCGTTTCGCAGCTTCTTTTGAAGATTACAGATTAATGGACTCTGCTTATCACAAATCATAGAAACAAAAAACAACAACAACAAGATATGATTCTCACAGCATCGACTCACTTTTTAATCACTGTTCCAACAAGCCCATCTCACAGTCACACAAAAAAAAAAACTTGTTGCTCTGTAGGTACCCATTGGTGCCTGACCTTCTCGGAGTCTGTAACCCTATTCCGTTATATATCTCTGAAGAAAAAAACCAAACCAAATTCACAATAATACTTAGATTTCAAATTTGAAGCAATAGAAAATTTTGAAAAAATCCTAGTATATGGAATGAAATGAAAAATCTAGATCTATCATTATCAACAATAACAATAGATTTAAGGAAAGAAAAAGAGAGAATCGGAATTTCTATATATTTTCCAGGTAAACAAACAAGATCGAAGAATCTACGGTTACCTTTGGTTGGCGAGCAATGAAACGGTGCGATCTGGCTATTAGAGTGAGAGAGTGTCGGAGTGAGTTGCTGAGAGAGAAGGAGTGTTGGACTGAGCTGAAATGAGGGATTGAGCTAAAATGAGGGAGAAGGACTTCAGATTGAGGGAGGGAGGTTGAGTGAAGAAATGAGGAGAGGAATTAGGGTTAGATACTTAGGTATATATATATAGAAAGGGTATTTTAGTAATTTCAGGTACCAGGTTTTTAAACGGGGCGGGTTTCGGGCCGGGTCTCGAGTTTTTTTTGATAAAACCCGAACCCGACCCTGATCTGCTTCGGTTTTTTTTTTAAACCCATACCCGACCCTATTCCTAATCGGACCGGGTAAAACCCGGCCCATTAGGGTCGGGCCAGACTGGGTACTTGCGGGTTGGGCAAAAATTGCCATCCTTACTAGCAAGCAGCATGATAAATGTAGCAAATAAAAATTAGGCCACCATAATCACAGTGCTTCTTCATGCCAAGTGCATTAATTTCAACTTATGACGTCTACTTAATAATGATTATTTTTTTTAGAGAGTTTCAGCTTATGGCGTTTGCTCTTGAAGATAGCTCTTTATTATCAGACCAAAACACCAATTAGTTTAATTTTGGTGCAGGCTGAGATTGAATTCCAGATATTTTATACAATCATCAGAGACTTTACTAGTTGAGTTAACTGAAATATACAATAATGATTACTTTTTATTAGTAGGTCAAGACACTAATTATTTTTGAAATATGCGGTGTTTGAATTCTAGATCTTTTAATTGACAATAGATATTTTACCAGTTAAACTAATTAGAACTCACAACTCACCAGTACTAATTAATTTTATGAGTTTCATAGTTAATGGTACATGTACTATTTTGTATAGTATACATATATAGTTATTTAGAAAAAAATTTGTTTACCATATGAAAACTAAAATATTCTTAAAAATACCCTTTTTTAATAATCAAAAGTACAAAACACGTTTTTTTTTTTTTAATCAAGCATTAGATCCATTTCACTAACAGGGCCTAAGTGTATCTATAATTCTATATATGTACTACAAACCTTATGGTATTAAGCATATAGATGATTTAGGACTATATGGGCTAGAAGAAAAAGAAACTGAGCAGAGAACAACAAATCAAAACAAAGAGAGAGTTCTCAGAGTTAGCTAGGAAAGCTAGAAGGCTTGATCTAGGTGACCAGTAAGCAACAAAAGACTTGAAAACTAATGCTGAAAATCCCATTTGGCATTGAAAGACTTTAGATTGATTATGAATCTATATAACTTGTTTTGTAGCTCCTGCCACCACCGAGTGATATATATTATATTAAATTTAAAGCACACTTAGAATCTAGATTAGAGCTAAAATTGTTTCTAATTATTTTATAATATTGCCTCATGTGTGTGCAATTTATTTACTTAATTTTGATGTCAAATTATCAATTCACAATTCTTTGCATAAAAACTAAGATGACCACTTCATTCACCTAGGTAAGACCATATCATCATCATTATTGTTGAATGTTTATATATATATATATATATATATACACGGGTTACAATCTAGTATATATAATACTCGTGCCATTGAGTGTCTGTTATTAGCTAGTTTATTTTTTGCCAACTTATTTTTGTTACTATTCATGGGTTTTACTACACTTTTTGATACTATTCATGGGTCTCATTGTACTATTTCAACTAACATTTACCTTTATCTACAATACTTTCAGCAAAAAGTTTTCGATTTCAGTAAAATAAGTTGATCCAAAACAGACCCTAAATTAAGAGAAAACATCGAAAAAGAGATCATAGCAGTGCCTCTAGAAGAATCTAAGAGTGGGCAGTAACTGTATTTCATTTACTTTTTGGAGAAGAAAATAAGTTGGATAAAATTAAATTGTACTTAAAAAAAGTTTTTATAAATCCTGTATATAAGGTAATTTTGTCTCATATTGTTTGAGTGTAATTCTTTCCCATTGGTTAAAGCTCCACTCTACTACTACAAGAGTTAGGTCATTCTGTAGTGGTACTTTACATTAAGTAATGTGTTTACAAGGCTTGGCTTGGTTTGCTTCAAAGGTCTAACGTACTTATTTAAGACAATGATCAGAATACAATGATCTCTTGTATTGCAATAGTTTTCCAAGAATTTGTTAATAGGTTATTTTATGAAAAAAATTTATTTTATTTTTATGAAAGTTAGAAAAAGTTGTCAAAAAATTTAGTTATTTTATTCTTTTTCATTAATTTTTTTTTTAAAAAAATAGTTCTTAAACTAATACATTTAGAGTATCTGTTAACTTTTCTGTTTTATTCAAGTGATATTTCATGGTGTTTTCAACGTAATTAAACATTTAAGATTTAAACTCTCCTCTCTCATTATAATTATATACATAGAGGGTTGACAACTTGGCCTAACTTTTATAGGCTACGTCATGCCACCAAACTTACTTTGTGAACTATTGTTGGGATACTTTTTTTTACACCTAATGTTATTTAAATAAAACTTATTTATTTTCCTTTCAAATGTATTATTGGACATGCCTAAATATTTTTTTTTCCAACTATCATTATGCTAGCCCACAACCTTTCTCCTTTCTACCACAAAACTGGGCTACGCTATAGGGCCCAGATACTTTCTCATAAAAGCCTGAATTATTTAGTAAAGCGAGATAAAATCTAATCTTTTCTAAAGACCAAGAATACTTAGGTTTGGCAAGGTTTGAAAAGCCCACGATTCAAATCTATGGCAAAACAAAATTTAACAATGGAATTCAAGTCCATAATCAAAGCCCATGGTAATCTATTTATCTAAAAGCCCAATTCTCATTGGCAACATTTAAAGCACAATTTTCATTGGCAACATCGAAGCACAATTTTCATTGGCAACATTAAAAGCTCAATTCCTGTTGGCAATATTATAAGCTCAATCTTCATTGGCGATATCAAAAGCCCAAGTTCCCACTGACGATATCCAAAGCCCATTTTTTTAATAAAAAAACCTGAGATTATTAACACTTGACAAAGAGAAAAGTATCATGGCGTAATTATTGCTTAAGTATTACTATGGCAAAAAACCATGGCAATCGTTTTATAAAAGCTCATATGGAGTTATCTTGAAGAATATGTTCTTACATTATAACCCATGAAACACATGGTCATAACATCCATAATATATACCTTCAACGCTCATGGAAATACTCGATCCCACAAGCTTATCATTTAAATTATGGTGCGACTATTAGAAACCATGAACGTTATTTATGATATGGAATCCATCATAGTAAATGTTATTTTCAAAGGTACTTTGAAAAACTTGTCATATTGTTTCAAACATTACAATTAATTGCCCAAAAAACCCATTGCAAGTATCTATAAAAATCCAAAGAATATTTACTAATAAAAGTCCATGAGGAAGGAAAGCCCATAGCAACATGTGTTGTTGATTTTGTAGGATGCACACAACTTGATCCAAGGGAACCAGCCCAGGTGAACAAGCCCAATCTAAGAGATCCCAGCAAGAAACGGAGGACTGATAGTAGGCAAAACAACCCTTGTTCATCCCTGACCGAAGTACAACAAGAGAACCAAGTCCTTAAGAATGAACTAGAGGCTGTCCCATCGGCTTTTGGTCACTCTCTACCTGACGTGAACAGTACCCGAGGCTTGTAACATCAGCTATAAATTAAGAGAAAACATCGAAAAAGAGATCATAGCAGTGCCTCTAGAAGAATCTAAGAGTGGGCAGTAACTGTATTTCATTTACTTTTTGGAGAAGAAAATAAGTTGGATAAAATTAAATTGTACTTAAAAAAAGTTTTTATAAATCCTGTATATAAGGTAATTTTGTCTCATATTGTTTGAGTGTAATTCTTTCCCATTGGTTAAAGCTCCACTCTACTACTACAAGAGTTAGGTCATTCTGTAGTGGTACTTTACATTAAGTAATGTGTTTACAAGGCTTGGCTTGGTTTGCTTCAAAGGTCTAACGTACTTATTTAAGACAATGATCAGAATACAATGATCTCTTGTATTGCAATAGTTTTCCAAGAATTTGTTAATAGGTTATTTTATGAAAAAAATTTATTTTATTTTTATGAAAGTTAGAAAAAGTTGTCAAAAAATTTAGTTATTTTATTCTTTTTCATTAATTTTTTTTTTAAAAAAATAGTTCTTAAACTAATACATTTAGAGTATCTGTTAACTTTTCTGTTTTATTCAAGTGATATTTCATGGTGTTTTCAACGTAATTAAACATTTAAGATTTAAACTCTCCTCTCTCATTATAATTATATACATAGAGGGTTGACAACTTGGCCTAACTTTTATAGGCTACGTCATGCCACCAAACTTACTTTGTGAACTATTGTTGGGATACTTTTTTTTACACCTAATGTTATTTAAATAAAACTTATTTATTTTCCTTTCAAATGTATTATTGGACATGCCTAAATATTTTTTTTTCCAACTATCATTATGCTAGCCCACAACCTTTCTCCTTTCTACCACAAAACTGGGCTACGCTATAGGGCCCAGATACTTTCTCATAAAAGCCTGAATTATTTAGTAAAGCGAGATAAAATCTAATCTTTTCTAAAGACCAAGAATACTTAGGTTTGGCAAGGTTTGAAAAGCCCACGATTCAAATCTATGGCAAAACAAAATTTAACAATGGAATTCAAGTCCATAATCAAAGCCCATGGTAATCTATTTATCTAAAAGCCCAATTCTCATTGGCAACATTTAAAGCACAATTTTCATTGGCAACATCGAAGCACAATTTTCATTGGCAACATTAAAAGCTCAATTCCTGTTGGCAATATTATAAGCTCAATCTTCATTGGCGATATCAAAAGCCCAAGTTCCCACTGACGATATCCAAAGCCCATTTTTTTAATAAAAAAACCTGAGATTATTAACACTTGACAAAGAGAAAAGTATCATGGCGTAATTATTGCTTAAGTATTACTATGGCAAAAAACCATGGCAATCGTTTTATAAAAGCTCATATGGAGTTATCTTGAAGAATATGTTCTTACATTATAACCCATGAAACACATGGTCATAACATCCATAATATATACCTTCAACGCTCATGGAAATACTCGATCCCACAAGCTTATCATTTAAATTATGGTGCGACTATTAGAAACCATGAACGTTATTTATGATATGGAATCCATCATAGTAAATGTTATTTTCAAAGGTACTTTGAAAAACTTGTCATATTGTTTCAAACATTACAATTAATTGCCCAAAAAACCCATTGCAAGTATCTATAAAAATCCAAAGAATATTTACTAATAAAAGTCCATGAGGAAGGAAAGCCCATAGCAACATGTGTTGTTGATTTTGTAGGATGCACACAACTTGATCCAAGGGAACCAGCCCAGGTGAACAAGCCCAATCTAAGAGATCCCAGCAAGAAACGGAGGACTGATAGTAGGCAAAACAACCCTTGTTCATCCCTGACCGAAGTACAACAAGAGAACCAAGTCCTTAAGAATGAACTAGAGGCTGTCCCATCGGCTTTTGGTCACTCTCTACCTGACGTGAACAGTACCCGAGGCTTGTAACATCAGCTGAAGTTTAAAGGGTGATGGGACTTCATCATCTTTTTCAAGACTGCACCTTCAGCGGAAGGGGATCTAAAACCAAATTATTCAAATTCCAGCAAATTGTTGCTATAAATGTCAAAAACGTTCAAGGCATGATTCATGTGCTAAGTCCAAGAATTCTAAAGGAGAAAAATAGGGACCATGTGGTTTGGAGGGCATAAGGGGATCTCTAGCGAAACCCCCTGAAGTAGCCTTAGAACTTGACACCTGGCTTGGGGTGTTGAATCTTATTTCTTGGGGGTCTAAATCACAGTTATAGCCTTAGGATTTGCTCTTGATACATGCCCCAATCACATTGATTAAGCTCAGCCCCAAAAATCCTGACATTTAATGCAAAATCCCATCATTACCCAAAGAAGCATAGCAACCCATAAAGCAAACTTTCTACTTCTAACCAAAAAATCCTAGGAAGATTAACCCTGGTTCTCCACCCATAAATTAGACCTACGTTTTTTGGATTCTTGTTAATTAATGCTCCTCTAAACTCCATTATAAAAGCATAAGCATCTCGGCCCACAAACACAACAACTCCCTCTGAAACTTTCTAATTGATTGGTCATTTTGCTTGCAATTCAACTCTTTTTAAGCTCACTACTCATCCTCTTTAGCCCACATTCATCTAATCTCATACATTCTTTTCCTCTCTTTTACACAAACACAGCTCATAAATGCCTCCCACTACTCACAAAAAGCCTTAATCTTAGAGTTAATCTCATTTCACTCACTAAAACAACACACATTGTCTCATTCATACCTTATGAATATACACCCACCAAAATCTTAGTTTAATACTTACTGCACTAAGCTAGGATCCCTTTCTCCCTTCACACCATGCCAATTAATCCTTTCCTTCTTCCCATTGAACCTTTAATTTTTTACTTTTTATTTTACGGTTGAAGGATATAATGTATATGTAACAATCGAATTTTTCCCTCACATTAATGTAATGATGGCTGAAAGTACAATGAACTCCCCTGACCAAGACATGCAAGGACCCCCAGGAGTTAACACATTCCTAAATTTATTTAATCATTGACTATTGGACTGTTTAAATCTGTTTTTTTTGAATTAAGTGTAATTTTACCATTACTGCTAGAGATTTTATTTCACTTGAACTATCAGACCAGGACCACTAATGAACTAATTAAGTATTGTAACGTGTTTTTCGTTGGGCTTTTGTTGCTGTTTTGTCAAGTGCAGCCTTAGTTTTCTTGTTTGGATAGGCTTTTTCTTGTTCGGATAGGCTTTGTCATCACACTGAAAGCCTTTGGATACCATCTCAAGAGTCCATAATCAAGTTTCGGCTTGGCTTCCCAACATCTTTGATAGAGGCATCAATAGCCCCCTCAACAGCTATTTTCTACCCAATTATGACCCAATGCTAAAGACACATTGGGTGAACATTCAAGATATTCGTAGATGCATTATATTATGAATTATTATCTTGTATAACGGTTATGTAGGGTCACGTTTTGAGGCCCAAGCCCAAAAGGTATGGCGTATTGGCCTAATGAGCCCAAAACAATAAATTTGTAGAGAGTGGGTTGAAGAACTAGGCCCTAGTGAGTTAAGCAATGAACCAATAGGTCTTGGCGATGAAGAAGGGAAGATAAGAGATATGTACTAAAGGAATAAAGTCCTCGGCCAAGTCCCTAGAGACTGGTTTCTTGAATATTGCTCTTAAAGACTCCGTTACAAGTTTAGCTCTAAATTGCTACAATATCTTTTTCTTTTCTTTTATTCTTCCAGGGGTCTCTTACATTATATACCCTTTTCTCGGTGATCTCGGCCCTCCATTTGTCAATCATCCAAGCTGCTACTTGAGTACTTATCCTATCAGACACCTATTTTAAACTATCTATGAGTTGCGGTTATCAAGGAAATACTGTTCAAGAATCTTCTTCACATAAATGCGGCCAGAAAAGTAGTTGCAATGCATTTAATGTGGCGGCAGCAGCTTTTCCTTAGATATTTTCGGGTCCCCTTCATTCTTGTGTGTCTCTAAGGCATGCTTCCATCTTTAGAGCTTCTATAGAGATCATTTTTGTAGTGGGAATTCATGCTTTAGACATATCAACCATAGTCGAGGAGGAATTACTCATCGGACCACCTTCTATTCATTTATTATTTATGAGACTTTAAACTAGAATAACTCATATCCATTTGTCTCTCCTCGGACATGCCAATGTCCTCGGATAAAGCCTAAGGCCTAATATACGATTTCTAAGCCCTTTTCACTACAAGTTTTATACAACACCCATTTTAAATAGGTGAGAATTCCATAAATGTAAAATCCACCTTTATATGAGAGGGCTTTGTACATGATTATTACAAAAGATATCACCTCTCATGTTACCATATATCATAGTTGTCAAAATGTGAATCTTGTCGTGAATCGATATTTTCCTGTATTGTGTATCGTATCATATTATGTATCATAAGATACACAAACATTTAATAAAGTTTATAATGTTTATGTTATTCATCATATATTTATGAAATTCAATTTCATAAAAATATATACTTTAGTAGCTCCTTACTAAAGTGGTTGGACTCAACACTTTGAATAACCAAACTCATTAAACTTATCTCAAGGGAATATTTTATATCTCCGTTAAGAGATTATGAATTCCATCTTGAGAATATATGTTCCATCAACATTAAATGCGGCTACCCAACATACTGAGGTTTTGATTGTAACTTATAGATCTCACTCCTGATATATCAAAGCAACTTACATCTCAGGATTAGGTTCATTATTTTCTCAGGATTTAGAGTTGATGTAAATAGAAATCGTGAGATTTATTATTCATTTAACAGTTGTTAGGAGAATAATAAATCTCACAGTAGTCCAGTTCAATATGTCTTAACTCTTAAAATATATCAACATATTAACTAGAAGTTTCCACTTCCATGATCAAGACAAATCATCTTAATTGATATGTTATAGTCTTCGCAGATGAAATGTCCAATTTCATCACCGTCTACGAACTAAAATTCTGAGTTTATAAAGAACTTATGATTTATATCTTCTGTGACTAAATCACATACTATGCATCTCATGGACTAAGATAATGTCCCATTAGTTCATTTATAAATAGTCTCATATAATTAAATAATTTAATTATTTATGACATGCCAATAAATTAGATTTAAGAGCATAAACCCAAACAATCTCTCACTTGCCCTCAAAGACAATTTACCATATATCCAACACTTATTTCCCTTTAGAGTAATTCATAGTCACTTTTAGGATGTGACCAATCTTTCCCAAGAACTTTATAACAAATTGGACTAGACAACAAAAAATTTCCATTGATGACAATAACTCTACATCATTCTAAATGATTAGAATGTCATCAACATACAATAAGAAATTTATTATTCTATATAACTTTTACACACATAAGGCTTTTAAATACTTGATCAAAATCAAACTATTTGATTACTTGATCAGATATGATATTTTATGAATTAGATGCTTACTTTAGTCCATAAATGAACTTTAAGCAACTTGCATACTAAACACTGCTGATTCTTTGCTATGAATAAGTCTAGTTACATCATATAGATGTCTTCCTCAATATTGCTACTAAAAGAAGCTTTCTTAATATTGATTGCCATATTTCATCCAAATGAAATATAATGAATAAGAGAATCTAGATAGAGTTAAGCTTGACTATTGGTGAAAAAATCTTTTCATATTTAAACCAATTCTTTCTAAATAAATCTTTTCGCCACTAGTCTTGACTTTGAATATTTGCACCTTCAAATCTATCAATCTCATTTACTTGTAGACCTATTTAAAACTAATAGGCTTTATACCATTAGGCGTCTCTACAAGTTCTAGACTTTAAATAGAATCTAATTCTATTCACATAACCTTGATCCAGTAATCTATATTCATATCATCTATTACCTTTACGTAGGATCGAGGATCAAATTCATATACTTATGGAATAACTTCAAAAGTTTATTCCAAAAGTGTGAATTTATTTGGTAATTGATAATCCTCCCACTACTATATTGTACGGGTGTAATAGTTATCTACAAAATAATGTCTTGTGGTGTATCTAATACAACCATCTCTTTTCTAAATGTATTTTATAGTTGTCTTATAACAAATTCTGACATTTTCTTTCTAGAACAATCTACAATTTGCTTTAAGATTATTCACATAGTCATCATCAAAAACTTTACAAACATCTTGTCTTCTTTATGACTATCAAAACAATCTTTTGCAATTCCTTTTGGATACCCAACATAAACATACATTTTTCTACTTTTTGATTTCAACTTGTTAGACTTCCTTTCTAGCACAAGTGCTGGACATCTCCAAAAATGGAAGTATCATATACTAGGTTTTCACCCAATCCACAATTTGATAGATGTCCTAGGAACAAACTTTTGAAATCAACTTTAGAAAATGTATAGTAATTATTAGAGTATATCTCCAAAAGAAAATGCTTGTCCAACTGTTTGGTATTATAATTCCTTTTTTTACCAGGCTTACCTTTCGGTTTAGGCTAAGAATTTGAATTAAATCATATTGATCCTAGCCTTAACTTTTAGAATGTCTTCCGTTGCGTAAAACTCACTCATCAATTCAAGTAACATAAAAAGAATTCAGTTTCAAAATAATCTGAATTGATCAAATGATTCTAACAAGGACTTGTGGATCATATCCATATGAGATTAACATTTAATCTTTTCATCCAAGAATTCCAATTCATTTTAAAATTAAATCATTTTCATAAAATGATATAGAATTGGAACTCCTTAAGCCTTTCTTAGCACTCAATATGATTTATATCAAACATCTCATTTAGACTTAATATAAAGTTTAAGTCTAGTACTAACTCTTCCATCTCATGCTGTAGCATAATTGAGATAGAAGCCAATGAATATTTTAGCATTTCAATGGAAATTATGATCATATCATAAGCTATCTTGTATAAATGCATCATGTATAGGAAATTATGACAATGCTGAATTAAAAACATATTTATGTATTTTAGCTCTTTTAAGCACCATGTCCAAAATTTATTTCTTAGTTAATGTGATTCAATTAAAATAGTAGCTAGAGAACAAAATTTATGACAACTTTATTTTGAGACTATGTACATAATTACAGGAACATTATATTTTGCATCCATAACCATATAGTATGGAACCCGAAAAACATACTATACTAGGTGCAACAACAACCCAATCCATGTCTATAATTCCTTGGTAGCAAGTTTATTATAAACCCATTAATTGGTTGAGAATTATTCTCATTATTAACGTTATCATGGTAACTCTTACCAAACAAAAATAATTTGCCGTTTTTCCTTTAGCCTCTAAGTAATAATGACATAACTCTTTAGGAGGTTAACATTACACTTAGTCTAGTATACACCATTATCTAGAATCATGTGTAGCTACATTTCATCTCCCTTTATAGTGTTTAAACTTGTAGTACCATGAATCAAAAAACCCTCCTTTGGGATCGCGAGGCATATACGCCAAGACGAGTTGCTTGTTCACACTACTTTAAACGGGTAAGTTCAATCTTGTATTACTATGAAGTAAACACCCTCCTTTGGGATCGCGAGACATATATGCCAAGACGAGGTGCCTACCCACACTACTATGAACCGATAATGAAGGCTGTGAGATCCAACTCTTGTATCTTTCTCCCACTAGAAATTTTAAAAACAAGTGGATTGTCTTGAAATCATTGTGATCTAATCACAATTATAACCCTAAACATTAAATGTGTTTAATTGTTTGAAATCAATGTGATGTAACTAAGTCACGTCACCATAGCGTAACGAACATTCGTGCAATCTCAAAGAAGTTTAACCTTGTAATCCGTGAAGTAAATACCCTTTGCATGGAATGCAAGACTCGAAGTCAAGACAAGGTATTTATTCATATTACAATAAACTTAACAAAAGGGTTATTTCAACACTCCCACTCATTATTTGGGGTTTTCTTCAAATAATTGTGATCCAATCACAACTAATAACCTTGCACTTGATAAAGACTCTAATCTCATTAGAATCACTAACCAAAATGGAAGTCCTAAACTATTTAGGATTCCTTAAACACTAATGAATCAAAAATTAGTTATATAGAACTCTATCCTTAATTTACTTTATAAAGTATTCTAATCTCATTAGAAATTATATAACTTTAATTAGAATTTTAATCTCATTAAAAACCTCTAATTAAAATAAATTAAGGACTTTTAATTATAAAACAATTTAGGATTTAAAGTTCTATTTAACTACATGTAAAAAATAGGTGTCAGAATTTTTGGCGACTTGCCTAGTCGCGAGTTCATCCAGAAGTTCTAGCGACTCACTCGCAACTCATCTCGCGACTCACTAGTCGCGAAAACGCCCAGAAATAGCCGTTTTTCCTCTAACCGTTTTTGACATTTCCAATGAACAAAACACATTCTTAATGAAAAAAAACGATGAGATTAAGATTAAAACTTGAATTTCATTGATGTTATAGTGTTAAAATTCAATTTTACATGGTTAAAATCAAATTTAAACAATATCATAACATCAAAATCAGTTTTAATCAAACAATAGNTTATAGAAGATATAAATCATAAGTTCTTTGTAAACTCAGAATTTTAGTTCGTAGTCGGTGATGAAATTGGGTATTTCATCTGCGAAGACTATAACATATCAATTAAGATGATTTGTCTTGATATGGAAGTGGAAACTTCTAGTTATATGTTGATATATTTTAAGAGTTAAGACATATTGAACTGGACTACTGTGAGATTTATTATCCTTCTAACAACTGTTAAATGAATAATAAATCTCACAATTTCTATTTACATCAACTCTAAATCTGAGAAATAATGACCTAATCCTGAGATGTAAGTTGCTTTGATATATCAGGAGTGAGATCTATAAGTTACAATCAAAACCTCAGTATGTTGGGTAGCCGCATTTAATGTTGATGGAACATATATTCTCAAGATGGAATTCATATCTCTTAACGGAGATATAAAATATTCCCTTGAAATAAGTTTAATGAGTTTGGTTATTCAAAGTGTTAGTTTCGCAGATGAAATGCCCAATTTCATCACCGACTACGAATTAAAATTCTAAGTTTACAAAGAACTTGTGATTTATATCTTCTGTGACTAAATCACATAAATCACATACTATGCATCTCATGGACTAAGATAATGTTCCATTAGTTTATTTATAAATAGTCTCGTATAATTAAACAATTTAATTATTTATGACGTGCTAATAAATTAGATTTTAGGACATAAACCCCAACAGTACTTTCTGAAAATGGTGAATTCATTTATTTAGGTCTCGAAAATTGCAATTTTGCCGTTTATAGTAATTTTTGTTTTCTTAATAAATTTTTGCTTAAAGTTAGAATAAGGTCCCGCTTGTTTTAGGACGACCTTTAAAGTTAGTAGTTTATAATTTTGCATTTAACTCAATTTGCCATTTTTGGTAAATTTTGGTATTTTGTCACCTAATCGCATAATTAGTGTGAATTAGGGTTTTAGACATTTTTCTCTCAATATTTATATGTTTTGTAACTGTCAGAGTCAGATTAGACTATTATCAATAAATACAAATTTTTTGTCAAATTATTTCTCTGGTGGACTCTATTTTTTTTTTCTCCTTGTGGATTTAGAAAAACTCCTTGTGGATTCGAGATTTATTATCAGAAATTAATAGTTTAGTTTTTGTTCCATTAAGAGAGCATCGTGTGTGTTTTTTTCAAACTTTTGCGATATCATTTATTAGTAATTGAAGTGGCACAAAGCCAATAACATTTATTGCTATATTGGTTAGGAAATTTTTTTATAGTAAAATTTGTAGTAGTTGTAGTATTTTCCAACCAAAAAAATACATGATATATATGTTTGTAATGATTTTTACACTTGTCCTATCTCCCTATCTCTTTCGTGGTTTCATCTCTCTCTCTCTCTAATATTGTTGGCGGAGAAATTATTTGTCAAATGTACTGTATTAGGTTGCATTAAGGATAAAGCTTGTGCTTAGCTTTTTTTTATTCGATGTAAGAGCATCCACAGCAGTGGAGCTAAAATGCTAAAATGCTAAAATTTAGCTTCATAAACACAAAAAACCTCATGCAGCAGTGGAGGTAAACTTAAAATTTATAGATGAATTGCTACAATGCACATCTAAAAATAGATGTGCACTGTAGCTTAGAGCTAAAAAAAAAATATATATATATATATTTTAATCTCAGCCCTCTCAGCCCGTGCTACATCTCCTTTTTTTTATTCATTTCACTCAGCCACTCTCTTCATTTCACTCAGCCACTCTCTGCACAAACACAGCCACTCTCAAACACTCAGCCTCTCTCTCTCTCGTTGCTGGCTCCTCTCCTCTCATTCGCCGGCCGGTCCACCTCAAGCTCACTCCGGTCCACCTCAAGCTTCCGTCCACCTCAACCGTCCACCTCAAGCTTCAAGCTTCCGTCCACCTCACTCCGGTACAACTTGCTTCCTTTTT
>NW_027069850.1:297206-367599 GCF_002906115.3 Quercus suber
TGATGTCTTTCGGGGTAGAGATTGGCCTTACCAAAGCTGTGTTGGAAGGTGACTCCCTCACAATCATGAAAGCTTTATCAAGTGAGCATAGCTCTTTAGCTCCATTTGGGTTAATAATAAATGACGTTAAGTTTAGTGCAGGAAATTTCGATCAATTGCTTTACTCTCATGTAAAGAGAGAATGTAATTATGTTGCTCATTGTCTAGCAAGACATGCTTTGGATATAGGGATGGCAATTTTTGCCCGACTCGCAGGTACCCGACCCGGCCCGACCTTAATGGGGCAGATTTTACCCAGTCCGATAAGGAATAGGGTCGGGTATGGGTTTTTAAAAAAAAAAACCCGAACCGGGTCCAGGTCGGGCAGGGTTTTATAAAAAAATTCGGCTTGAAACCCGGCCCGAACCTGGACCCGGACTCGGACCGGTTATTCCAAAATTACTAAAAACCCCCTATATATATAGTTATAAACTAACCCTAACTCCCTCATTTTTCAGCTCTGCCTCCTCACCCTCACTCCCTCATTTCAAGTCACGCCTCCTCGCCCTCATTGTCTCACATCACACAACACATGGCCTCACACAGCTGACAGCACACGGCCTCACACCTCACACAATTACATGGACAGTCCACTTCACCGCCTCCCTCTGATTTTGTTGTTTCTTCGATTGACGAACTTGAAGCCCATCTGTAATTGTTGAGGTACAAAAGTCAACTTTTGTTGTGAAAATTTTTGAAGTGGGATGAACCAATTTGTGTATCGTTTTTGCTTATTAGAGATATATTGGTCTCTTTTTAAATCATTATTGTCCCTTGTCACCTGCAGATACTCTTAAATGACTCAAAATGAGATACCTAGTTCATTCGTTTTATGATTCATGATATCCTATAATAATTGGTTTGTATATTGTTAGAAGTGGATGCAACTGCAATTTGTTGGATTACTCTGTTTTCTCAGTGGGGAAAGATCAATGGTTGAAGAGTATTTTATTATGCAACTTTTCTAGTAATTTACTGTGGCAGCATTTCAAATTTGCAAGTCCTCACCTAAATAGACATCATAGATGTGAAGTCGACCTTAATACCATGATATTCTGTAGTGTGTGCGCAAGGTAGTCCAAATAAAGTTAAAATGGTGTTAGGATAAGGAATTAGGCCAAAGAGTATTCCTTTTAAAATGAGTTTAAAACTATCCTCCATAAGTTTTATTACCTACTCGTCTCCATAATTTATATTTTATATACTAAAAAGAAAAAAAGGCGCTGAGAAATGGGCAATGGCCATTCAATTCTTTTTATTTTTTTGGTTGGGCCACGATTTGGGCATGGATTAGGCCCAAATCTGGTAGGGCTTAACAGGGCCCGCAGGGCTCGACAAGGGCGAGTCTAGGCCCTAAGAGAAAAACCCGATTAGTAAACGGGTCGGGTTCAGGCCACGGGATAAGACCCGCGGGTCGAGTCCGGGTATGGAAAAACCTAGCCCAAACTCGACCCATTGCGATTTCTATTTGGATATTTCGGATTTTTTAGTGTGAATGGAGGATGATCCACCACAATTTTCAGTTGTACTTTAGGCGGATTTAGTCGACTCTTTTTAATCAAAGTTTAGTCTGGATTCTCAAAAAAAAAAAAAAAAAAAAGCTTCTCTATAAGTTTTTTTTCAAAATAGTTATTATACAATGTCATTTTGAACCCAATATTAAAATTAAAATTAGGTCCAAAACTACGTCGTTTTTAGCATCAAATTTAAAATAAAAAAATTGGAACGACATCGTTTTAACTCATTTAAGTTTAGGTTAAAATTTTCAAATCTCAAATAGATTAGACTCTCTCTTTCTCTCTCACGCCACTTCTCCCCCTTTCATCTCTCAAGTCTTGTGTGAGAACCTCCCTCTCCTCCTTCGCCTCCACCATTGCCTCCTCCTCCACTGCCATCATTCTCCAAGGCCACCATGTAGCTCTCTTAAAGTCTTTAGAGAAGGTTTTGATGCTCAATTCCTACTATGCTCTCTACCAAATTTGTATGTGCATTTTGTTCTTTTGTTTTTTTAATCTATTATTGGTTGTGTTTTGTTTTTGTTTTTGTTTTTGTTTTTTTTTTTTGTTTTTATGAGTTTTTGTGACTTGAAATAGGATAGTTAACAAATAGATAGTGAATTTTTTTGTTTGTTTGTTTTGTTTTGTTTTTCTTATTTATAATTTTGGGAATCTTTGGGGTATTTTAATGATTTAGATGTGGTTTGTGTGTTAAATTTATTGTGCTTGGTTCCTAAGAAAATTGAGAAATAACCAAGCTAATCACACTAAATCGACATGGTGCACTGCACCTGGTATAGGTCGGTTCCCACTCCTCCACAGTTGAGGTGCGATCAAACATACAAGGAAACCGCACCTGTAGGTACGGTGCAAAATAGCCCCCAAAAATTAACCGCACCACACCATGTACAACCCTACTTTTGATGGTGAAGAAAAGGGGTTACGAGCTTGCAACAAATTACTGTACGCAACTTTTGTTGTCGGCCTTTTTTTTAAAACCAGTATGTTGAACCCAAATTTGTGACCCATACATTTGGGGGCTGTCTTTAAAGCCCAACTATGTGTCAAAAAGAGACGGTTGATAAGTGTTACATGAGGGCCCATTGATAGGCCCAATGTCGTGCCACGCTAGGCATGTGCTCAAAAGGGAATAAGAGTTATCTTTTGGGCTTATCCAAAAGAATCAAGGCTGCCCATTGCTATTCCTAACTCGCTTCAAAAGCCCACGGTAATTACACTTCATTCTTAGAGAAACGAGACTCCACTCTAAAAAAATAAAATAAAATAATTTTTTTTTTCTATTAGCATCCGTTTGACCAAACTCTATTAAATTGATGTTAGAAATATTATGTACTAACTTGCTCTTTTCTTAAGGTTCCATTTCCAAAATTATCATCTCTTTCAGAATTTTTTTTTTTTTTTTTTGAGAAAAAGTTAAGTCAATTTTATTAAGGCAAATCAAACTAGAAAACATCATCCAAATCCGGTGATAGTTCTTCTAACCTCACATCAGTATCAGTAGTTAAAAATGCTCTTCTAGCAAGGGAATTGGCTAAACTATTACCCCCCTACTAACATGACAGAAACTACAGACTTGCAAACATAAACTGGCTTTCTTAATGTCTTCTATAACGTGGTTCCACTGAGTCCTATTCTGCTTTGGACTGTTGATGGCTGTGATAACCTTCAGTGAGTCACCCTCCACCACCAAATGTGCAAGATTTATCTCTTGAGCCAAAATAAGAGCATGCCAAGCAGCCAAAGCTTCAACCAAATCTACAGAGCTGGGGAGTTGAATGTTTGGGCTAAGAGTGGCAATGACCATTCCTTCCGCTTCCCTCACCACCACCCCCAAACCTACTCTCCCTGAACTTTCAAAGATGGCACCATCAAAATTAATCTTATAAAGTCCTACGCCTGGAGGCGACCATTTCTTCCTTGTTTGCCAAACTGGAGATCGAGATGGGCTATCCTTAACATCCCAGAATTCCTGCAACAGTTCACGAGCCCATTACACTATCTCCCCAACTCCCCAAACATTTTGCTTCTCCCTTAGTTTATTTCGTCTAATCCAAATGCTCCAAGCAACCATCGAAAACAGAGCAGCAGTGGCTGGGCTTGCATCGGCCAACACTGCTAAAACTAGATTGCCAAAACTTCTAAAATTTTTTAAACGGGGTGGGCTAAATATTGGATCCGAGAACCAAATGCATTTGACCTGGTCACACAACCAAAGACAATGGATAGTATCTTTGGTGTGTTCTTCAGAGAGACTGCAGACATTTTCAGGGAGTATGTGCTATGTAAAAAAATTAAGTTTGGTAGGTAGTGACTCATTTGAAGCTCTCCACATGAAGTGCTTAACTTTATTTAGAAACTGCAACTTCCAAATCCTATTCCAAAAAGGCTTGCAACCCTTTGTAGTAGACGAACTGGGCTGGGCAGATCTGATTTCAGCGGATAACATTTGATAAACACTCTTGACCGAGTAGCTCCCATATGTGATGTGTGGCCAAATAAGCAAGTCCTCCATCAGATAATGGCTGACCGGAATTCCTTGAATACTCTTAGCTTCCCACGGTAAGAAATTCTATTCAATGAGCTCCTTATTCCAAACTTTTGTATCAGGGATGAAGAGATCCTTTATTGCGATTAGTGATGCTTCCATATGTTAATCCCTGATCCATCTCCTATTCTCCACCGTGCTCCCTTGCAAATGACCTCCCTTGCATTTAAAAATACTTTTCCAAGTGAAGGAACTTCATGGATTGAATTCAGCATCCAAAATGCTACTCAATGGGAAATATTTTGGTTTAAACACTTTATACAATGATGTATCCTTCTCATGGTGAAGTCTCCACACCTGCTTTCCAAAAAGTGCATCATTAAATTGTCTAAGATCCCGAAACCCCATACCCCCTAGAGACTTTGGAGAACATAAAGTACTCCACTACAACCACTGGATTCTTCTTGTGTTATCCTGGTTTCCCCACCAAAATTTACATATCATCGCCTCAATATCCTTAATTAAACCAATAGGTAACCAAAACACACTCATCGAATAAGTGGGAATAGATTGAATAACTGCCTTAATCATGACTTCCTTCCTTGCTTGAGAGACTAGCTTTTCCTTCCAACCTTGCATTTTTGCCCAAATGCGCTCCTTGATATGATTGAAAAACAAGCTTTTTTCTGTCTTCCCACAAATGATGGAAAGCCCAAATATTTTTCATATTGCTTGATAGTCGGCACCAATAGTAAGACCTTAATTTCTTATTGGACCTCCTCCGGTGTGTTTTTGCTAAAGAAAAGGGTGGTTTTGTTCTTATTCACCAATTAGCCAGATGCACCCTCATACCAGTCAAGTAGTTGTTGGATTTTTTGACATTCTTTTTTGTTGGCCCTGCAAAATAAAAGGCAGCCATCTATATATATATATATATATATAAATAGGTGAGAATCTTTGGCCCCTAGCGACATAGAGATAGACCCCCTTAATCTCCCCATTTTATACTGCTTTGTTAAGAAGAGCGTTTAGTAGTCCTTCCGCACAAAACAAGAAGAGAAAGGGGATCACCTTGCCTCAAACCTCTAGATGGTCGAATAAACCATTTTGGTTCACCATTCAAAAGTATGGAGTAAGTCACTGTGGACACACACTGCATGATCATAGCCACCCATGAATCCTGAAACCCCATCTTTAACATGATTTTTTTCTAGAAAACTCCGCTCCACTTTGTCATAAGTCTTGCTCATGTCAAGCTTCAAAGCCATAAAGCCCTACCTTCCCAAGCTTTGAGTTTTCATATAGTGCAAGGACTCAAAGGCAATCAAAATGTTATCTGTGATAAGTCTATCTGCAATGAAAGCACTTTAAGCTTCTAAAAATATAGAATTCAGTAAAGGTTTTAGGCAATTGGCAATAACTTTGCTAATAATTTTATAAATCACATTGCATAAGCTGATGGGTATAAACTCCAAAACATTTTCAGGATTACTCACTTTTGGAATCAAGGTAGTGAAAGTATGATTTATGAATTTTAGAAGAGTACTAGAATTTAGGAAAGATAGGACAGCTTCTGTAACTTCTAGGCCGATATGTTGCCAAAAGGATTGATAAAAAATGAGAGGCATTCCATCAGGTCCTAATGCCTTCAAAATGGCCATTTGCTTAATAGCTATATCAACTTCCTCCATACTGTACGGTCTTACCAACTTGACATTCATGTCTGCTGTGACTACCCTTTTAACTCCTTCAAGGACTTAGTCAAGATTATGAGATTGTGATTGGGTAACCAATCTGGTATAGAAATCCACAAAGATTGCCGAAACCACTTCCTCATCATTCTGCCAAGCTCTTTCACCATCTTTAATACCCTTAATAAAGTTTTTCCTCTTCCTTTGGGTGGCCACTCCATGAAAATATCTAGTGTTTTTGTCTCCCTTCGCCACCAACTGTGTTCTTGCTCTCTATCTCCACATTTTGCTCTCTTTATCAAGCAAGACATTAAGTTCTCTCCGCTGTTGGATAGCTAGCCCATAATTCCCACCCTTGCTTGCTTCCTCTTCAGCTTTCCATAGCAACTCCTTTTTAGTGGAAATTTGTTTCTTTACACTACCAAAATGGTCCTTGCTTCAAGACTTAAGCATCTTTTTACACTTCTTGAGTTTCTTGGACACTTTAAACATGGGAGTGCCTTCTTGTGAAATCTCCCAAGCTCTTAGAACCGTATCACTACAACCCCTATCTACCAACCACATCTCTTCGAAACGAAAAGGTCACCGAAACCATTGTTGTGACTCACGAATGGGATCAAAAACCACCTTAATGGGACGATGATTTGATGAAAAGTAATGAAGATGGCGGACTTGAGCTACTGGGAATTTTGCTAGCTAATCATAGTTGGCCACCCCATTGTCTAACTATTCTCAAATTAGATGACCGTATCTCCTACTATGCCACGTAAATTCTAGTCCAGTGAATCTGAGATCCACAAAACCGCAAACATCCAAGACATCACGGAAAGCTTGCATCTGATTGTGCAGCTTGATTCTACCTCCTCTCTTTTCTTCAGATTGTAGTATTTCGTTAAAGTCACCCACACAGAACCACGATAAATGTGGTTTTGATCGTAGGATCCTTAACATACTCCATGCTTCCACCCTGTAGTAAGTGTTAGGTTCTCTGTAAATACTGGTAAAACGCTGTTGAAGGTCATTTTTGTAAAGCCAGCCCAACTCAGCAAAGCAGGCAATAAGAGTGGCAGGCATAGAGTAAGACTGTTAGGCTGAAGCGGCAGGAAAAATAGAACACTGGCCCATAACATGAATAAATGGGTCTTGGGGAAGCAAATGGGCCCAAAGGGCCCGGAAAGAGAGAAATGACACCCATGGGCAATGTATGGTATGAAAAAGCAAGAATGGGCCGCGGCAGGCCCAAGGCAATGTAAACAAAGAAAGTAGGGGTTGATGGCAAGCACATGAACCCCAAGGATGAGTATGAGGAGATTGGGCCGGGGAAGCCCAATCAAGTTAGTAAAAGCCCATGGGAAAGCAAAGTCAGTAAATGGGTCGAGGAAGCCCAAGGAAAGTAAAAGGGCCGCAGGCCCAAAGGGAAAAAAGAAAGGGACAATAGAGTCCATGAGTAAGAACACCAGTAGGCTCTCTTAAGCCACTGGGGGAAAGAAAGGAACGGCAGACCTGAAAAGAGGCCCAACAGGAACAAAAATCGCCAAGGCAGGAAAGGCCGAGTAACACGGTAGGAAGCTAAGGCAATTAAAGAATTGGGTTGAAGAGAACACAAAGCCCAGTACTCGGTAAAGTCCAGACCCTATGGGGTGGAGTAAAAGCTTGGGAAAAGCCAAGGACAAGCGACTGGCAATGCAAGCAAAAATGTCCAGAACACGGCAGATACATGAACAGCAAGCAGACTTTGGACATAAACCATGCGCAAGGCCCAGGCACCACCAGCCTGTACCCAGCCAATACAGGACATGGTGGGGTCATGGGTCAGAGGTAAGAGGGCATGGTTTGGAGGTGGGGAGAGGGGAAGGCCTGTTTTAAGGTCCCTGTTCAGACTCTTTTGGGGAATACGTCCTGCTGGGATGTCATATCACCCAAAAGAGGCAAGGCTGAGTGGGAACCAATGGGTGCAGGCCATGAGGGATAGAGAGAGAGAGAAACATCACCACGGCAGGACAAGGTACCGCGGTGAACTAACAGACAAAACGTTGTCTGTGTCTGTGACAGAAGGACTCGCAGACAGAACAGTAAGGGTCTGCGAGTGCGCCCAGACTAGACGAAAAACGGTTAGAGGGTAGAATAGTAAACAATCGGTCGCGGCAGGCACTATAAAAGGACGCCTCTGCCATGTGCAAAAACAACAACAAGCACGAGAGCAATACAACGCAACTTAAGGAAAAATACTCTGTAACTTACTTAGAAAAACAGAGGAGGATAACACAAAAAAACGACCAAAGTGGAAATTACTAAGAAAGGACTAGAAAAGAAAGAAAGAAAGAGAGAAAAAAAGGAGCAAGTAAGAGTGGCATGCACCGATAGGCCCCTTCCCTTCTCTCCCTCTCGAATCCCTGCTCTCTTCTATAATTATTTTGAGAAGTGTCCATTCAGGTCTGCCTCCCTCAAACCTATTAACTTCCGCAGCAGGAATCCCGTTTTCTTTCCTCAGAGGTTAATTGCGTTGAGAAGAGGCGTTCTTTCTCTTTGGCCTCACTCTTGCGGACCGAACTGAATTTATTTACATAAGCTGTGGATTAAATCTTTATTACCATTTGCCCTTACTATTTATTTGTTAAAGATTGTTAAATGTTATTGTAGTTTGGTCATTTCTTATTAAAAGAACTATCTGGTCATTCCAGAACATATGATTTTGTTTTATCAATTGTATCTGCCTGCCGCAAGCTCTTCTCTGGAACAGCTCAGTCTGCGGTAAGTACTCTCCTGGCAGATGAGGCATAGTTCGCGCACAAACCAGCCAAGTTGAGTTCCAGTTAGCCCGGTCTCGACTCCTGCAACCCAGAACACTTGGGCCTACATTCACAAAGGGCCAGCCCGGCCCAACATAGCAAAAAAGGCCCCCACAAGCGCTAAGGTTCCATAGTCGTCCATTCACCACTGCGTCAACGTGATACCTTGAGAAGCTGTCTACCCACACCGAAATATCCGATTTCCACAAGAGAGCCAAACCACCGCCCCTACCCTGACTAGGAACTATAAACAAACCTGCATATTTGATCTTACACCGTATCTTTTCTAACTGCTTTCGTTCAGACCAGGTTTCCAACAAGAAAACAATCAGGGGACCTTGTGCTCAAATAAAGGCTTTAAGCTCGTCCTCTACCAGTGGATTCCTAAGCCCATGGCAATTCCAAACAAGGCAACTCATTGCTCTTGGCAGGGCTGTCTCACAGCCTCCGCCGTTTGCTGTAGTGTTGTGTCAAAGGCACAGAGCTTCTTACCTAAAACCCCGACTTTCGTTTCATCCTTCTCGTTGTGCACTGTTTGTTTTCTCTGCATTGTGTAATCTGAACATCTGTATGGGGCCGGTCAGTCACAAGTCTCTTCCACCCACGATCCTTATATTCATTTCCTTATGGGCTTTTTATTGGGAGCATCTCTTCATCTTCACTTAAGCCACAGCCCCTAGCACCCAACATTGTTGATGTATTATGGGCCTCGGCTTGGCCCAAAATGGATACAAGTCCATTTAACTTAAGGTCCACCTCAGTTTTATCATATTTTGAAATAGCAGTGTCGATCCCGCGTAACGTTTTTTGGAAGTCCATTACTCTGCAAGAATCACATTCTTTATTAATTTCAGTGCCTGGGATCATGGTTATAGAATTTGCGCCTGTTTCCTTCTTTGTAGGTGTCGGCCCACTGGCCCCCTCCTTCTGTCAGCGATTCCCGTCATTCTTTGAGCTGTATCCGAATCCACTTTGGCTTCCCAAAACTTCCACTACCTCTCTGACCACCTCCTAGTCCGAGCCACCACACCTATCTTCATCTTCGCCCCCCACCCGAATTGCTAAGCATTTCTATGTGTTGAATAGTGGGGCACGAAGCCACGCATCGAATTGTCTGTCATTTTCAGTGAGTGACCCATTTCTCCTTACCCAAAGCTCACAGTCTTTGTCACTATGAGATAGTTTGCCGCGCCAATAGCACATTATTAGCAACAGTTCATATTTGAATCATATCCAACCAATTTCGCCATCCTCCCTATGGAGTTTTTGTCCTCGGCATAGTGGTTTTGAGGTGTCAACCTATACCCTAATTCGCATGAACGTGCTACTATCTTGGTTGCCCTAGTCCTGGATACTCGGTAGGACTTCCCCACAAACCTTTCCAATCTCAGTAGCTGCTTCTAGAGTCATATTGTAAACATGAATATCGTGAATTTGAACCTAGAAGGTCGTTCTATCAAACACTAGATCCTTCATCGCACCGTTTTTCTCCAACATGCACAAAGATACTAGATATTTGTCATAACTCCATGGCTCACCTGTCAATACCCTATCCACATCTGTTTTATCCGAAAACGCAAAGAGAACTACATGGTTACCCATATCTTTAACTTCAAAACCCTTTTTAGTTGACCATAGTTGTTTAAAGGTTGGCTTCCATAATGAGAACTCGTCGTGTATGAAACTTGGCCACGATGACCTTTCCTGCAAGTGCTTCTACTGGTTTACCACTGTACTCACTTCCCTCCTTTTCTGTTAGTGAAAGTTTTTCCACATCATTGATAGATCTTCCATTGTAATTATCTATTCCAGAGCATAACCAGGAAACCAACTTCTCACTACGTTTGTAAAGTCAAGGGTGGAGAACTGTAATAACCTAGAGATAGGCACGACCTTCTACTGAGCGGCTAGGGTTTTTGGGGCCCTTGCCTTGCTATAGAGAAACTTTTGTTACCTAAACTATTAAATCCATTGATTTAAATTTTTAATCAATGAGTATTTCAAAGGAAGACCGAATCCAAACTTTTATTTATTACCACATTGTGCTTTGCTTGGTATATTTAGTATGACTTTTCCTTTTCTTTTTTCTTCTTTTTCAATGGATTGTGGGGAGATTTATATATCGCTGTAATTCTTTTAATGCTTGATAAACTTTGTATTATTATTCTAAATTTATCAGTTATGTTTTCACTAATCATGATTAAACTTTGATAAAGAAAATCTTATAGAAATTTAGAATATTTCGTTACTAATATAAACAGGAGGTATTATTTTTTTCAACCCTTCACCAAGGAGACTCTTTTTTCCTTTCAGGTTTTGGGTGAAATTTCATTCTCCTAAATTTTAAGAAGAGAAAAGAGTGTAATTACCTGTATTATTATAGTTTTTTTAAATAAAAAAATGGGAAGGGTAAGTGCATTTACACAAACTAACATTCACCCTTCTCTTTGTTGTTTGTCTTCTCTTTGGAGACTAGTGTCATCTTGTGCAAAGCCGGTGAGAAGAGAGTGATCTCTAGTGGTGCCAAAAAGCATTTGTCCCTCTCCATCAGAGCCTCAGCATCATGACCTATGATCCAGGCTATGGGTTGGCAACACAAAGAAGTAGAGAGAAGACGTGTATGGTTTGGAAGTTTGGGGAGTACAGCCATGGAGAGAACATGTGGCCTTTACTTATTGAGGCCTTGGAAGCTTGGATAAACCTTGGGGTTAAAAGCTTGAAGCCTACAGTGTAGGTGTGTGTGGTCAATTATCAATGATCTGCACGTAGCCACTAGATTTAGTGAGGAAGGTCGAAGCTCTAACCCCTAGCACCATGATGGGGAAAGGAGATGCAACCCGTTGGACCCATAAGCTAATCAAAAGAAACAATTTCAAATTGCAAGCCTGTTTGGTTTGTTTCAAAACTAATTAAGAGTTAATTTGATGTAGGACACAATTTACTATTTAATTATTGTAATTTATTATTTTTGGTATTTTTATGTAAAAAACGTTATTTTAGGTTTAGGTGATTTATTTCCTTGTTTTTAGGTGCATTTAATGCTTTTTAGGTCAAATTTGGTTCCTGTTATGGTTAGGTATCAATTAGGAGTTATTTTAGATTATATTTTCTTGTCTGTCAAGTTTTAAGGAGCCCTTAAATAGGCCCCTAAGTTGGTAAACGTTTTTCATAGTTTATTATCAATAAAAATTCAGACTTGTGTCTTTTGTGTTCTCTGGTGGATTCCAGACCTATCACCTTGTGGATTCAAGGAACCCCTTATGGATTCGAGGTTTACTACCAGGAACTAACAGTTTAGTTTCTGTTCCATAAAAAGAGCATTGTGTGTGCTTCTCTTCAGGCTTCCGCGACATCATAATTTTTTTTGTTTAAATTATTTACTGTTTATGAGTCTCTTACTAATTTTTGTATAAGTTTTATTTTAAATAATCTAACTTTAAGTTAAAAAAAAAAGAAGAAAAAAAAGAAGAAGAAGTTAACTTTTAACTTTTTGTCTCATATTATGCAAATAAGTTATCAAAAATTAGCAATTAGAAATATCCAAATAAGTTATCAAAAATAAGTAACCAGCAATAAGCAATTTTCAAATAAAGAAATGGGAGGTCACAACCAACCTAACCACTAGGTGAGTTTGAAAATTGCCTAAAGCCCCCGAGGCAGCGAAAGACGGTCCCAAATTTTAATCAATAGAGTTAGTTAATAGATGAAAAATAAATTTTTAGAGTTACCTCCTAATGTTCAACTTTTAAATCGGCGTTCCTAATGTTAGGCAGGCTGTCCAATTTGTTCAGAGACTGTCATCAATGCACTTCGGCGCGGAGACATTAATCACTCTTTCCTTCTGATGTCGCAGAAGCCTGAAGAGAAGACACGATGCTCTCTTTGATGGACAAAAACTAAACTGTTAGTTCCTGGGTAGTAAACCTCGAATCCACAAGGTGATAGGTCTGGAATCCACCAGAGAACACAAAAGACACAAGTCTGAATTTTTATTGATAATAAACTATGAAAACCGTTTACAGACTTAGGGGCCTTTTTAAGGACTCCGTAAAACTTGACAGACAAGAAAATATAATCTAAAATAACTCCTAATTGATACCTAACCATAACAGGAATCAAACTTGACCTAAAAAGCATTAAATGCACCTAAAAACAAGGAAATAAATCACCTAAACCTAAAATAACGTTTTTTTACATAAAAATACCAAAAATAATAAATTACAATAATTAAATAGTAAATTGTGTCCTACATCACCTTCAATCATTTAATCAAAGAAAAACCCAAGAGCACTACTATATGAAAGGGGGAATAAATTGATCTGAGAACTCACTCTATACTTCTATAAAAGGAGGGGCAAGGTTGAGGAAAATAAAGACACATAGAAAAAGTAATAGAGAGTCAAAATTACTAAGTGTGCATTTGGCTTCAAATTAAAAAGTTAGCTTATTTTACTATTCAATTTATTTTTGCTATTATTCATGAGTTTCACTGCACTTTTTGGTACTATTTATGCATTCTACTGTACTATTTCAGCTAACTTTTACCTTTATCTACAGTACTTTTAGTAAAAAGTTTTCAATTTCAGCAAATAAGTGGATTCCAAATAGACCTAAGAAATAAAAGAAAAAGAAATAATTAAAACAAGTGAAATGTTTCCTAGCTGCTAGAAGTAATTTCTCAATTTCTAGAAGCATTTTCACATCTTTGGCTGCCTCATTGGCAATCAAGGGGAACCTTGATTAGAGTGGTGGGTTGAACTCCCTATAATGAATCTAGGTCTAGTCGAGGTCCACCTCCCTACTACACCAACCCAAGACCCCCTCCCCCCCACCCCACCCAACCACTTTTTTTTTTTTTTTACTTCTTCAATATCTATTTATGAGTTCTACTGTATTATTTCAGCTAACTTTTACCTTTATCTACAGTACTTTCAGTAAAAAGTTTTCAATTTTAGCAAATAAGTGGATTCCAAATAGACCTAAGAAAGAAAAGAAAAAGAAATAATTAAAACAAGTGAAATGTTTCCTAGCTACTAGAAGTAATTTCTCAATCTCTAGAAGCATTTTCACATCTTTGGCTACCTCATTGGCAATCAAGGGGAACCTTGATTAGAGTGGTGGGTCGAACTCCCCATAATGAATCTAGGTCTAGTCGAGGTCCACCTCCCTACTACACCAACCCAAGACCCCCTACCCCCCACCCCACCCAACCGTTTTTTTTTTTTGGGGGTACTTCTTCAATATCTATTAACTTAAAATTCTTAAAAAAAAAAAAAAAACACACTATCACACTCATGCTTTCGTAAGCCTCATTCAAGCTCTTCTTAATTATCAAAATTCTTCAAGGCTCTAGATTCACTTAATTCTTCCTGGATTGGATGAGCTCTAATCTGATAACTATTATAACCAAACACAAGTGACTTAATGATGGGTAGAAGAACATGAGATGATAAAAATTGCTCTGAGTTAACAATTATTTGGATATCATTTCAGATTTTAAAATTTAAGTTTATGTTAGTCTAACAATTTTATTTAAATTATTAAAATTGATAATTTTAGATTACCTATTTAAATTTAGGTCCAATTTTATGTTACTTACCCATGATTTGAATATTATTGTTTTTACTCACCCGAGATTAGTTCCATTATGCTGCCATTACCTTTATCATTATATCACTGTTTTAAAATATAATAAAAAAATATAAATAAAAATTCAAGATCTAAATATTAGGGTTTTGTAAAAATTAATATTTTAAACTCAAACTTCATTTCCATAACTCCTAGCAACAATAACATTTAATCAAAACAAAATCATTGGCATTGATATTAACCTAGTACAGTCGAACTTCTCCGTTGGCCCATTCGTGGGAGCACTAGCAGCAGCGGCTTTTTACCAGTACGTACTTTGAGAGCAGCACAATCTAAGCTTTCGGATCCTTCTGTAGCAAGTAGCAACCCCACCAATTAGAGAGACAAAACAAAAAACCATCTTGAAATAAGGAAGAAAAAAAAAAAAAAAGTTTGATTTCGTCTCATTTTTCTTTCCGTTTTTCTCTATTTGTTTGCTTGTGTGTATTAGAGGATGTTGATGATGAAGACTTTTTCTTCTTTTCATGTTACTTTCTATTTATTATTAATTTATACAAAAGTAACAAAACATTAATTTTTAGATCATGACTTTTTTTTTATTTTTTATTTTTCCTGTTTTTCATAATAAAAGTGATTAGATGAGTAACAGCTACATAACAAATTCAACATGTGGTGGGTAAAGTGATTTTTACAAATCAGGGGTAGGTTACATGAAATCAAGCCTAATCTCAGGTGGATGAATTTATAATTATCACAAACTAAAATATTAAATGTAGTATCATTTTCATTATAACATATTGATATGATAACATAGTGACCCAAAATAGGATCTTGCAATTCATGAATCTCTTATCCCCTAGGGAGGCACATAGAAATATGCTTATAAGGAGCGACTTATTTAAGTGTGCTTTTGAGAATTGTTTGAAAAAAGTTTTACTTTTTTTTTTTAATTTTTTAAAAAATAATATAACTTTAAATTTTTTTAAAATAAACTAGTTTTAATTTTTTTACCAAAAAAGTAAAAAAATAAATAAATAATAAGACAAGAATTCAAGACTTTGCTCATTAATTGATGTGAAACCAATATGTTTATGACCTATTGTTTCAATTTCTTAATATACTATCATTAAGGCCAAGACTTTAGCTTTACCGACTTTTGAATAACTCTCAACAATATCTCGATAATACCGTAATTTTTTACCAATACTCCTCGTAAAGATGATATTTAAGTGTGCTTTTGAGAATTGTTGAAAAAATTTTAGTTTTTTTTTTTTTTTGTTTCAATTTTTTTACAAATAATATTACTTTTAATTTTTTTTAAATAAGCTAGTTTTAATTTTTTTACCAAAAAGTAATTCTTAAATGGACATAATCTTCATTGATAAGCAAATTTTACTTTTATAATTATATGAAAGCTCTTTCTAGTAAAGTGGTATTACATGTAACCATCCTCTCACATAGAGGTGGGTCCATTTCAATGTAAAAGACTGAATATATATATATATATATATATCCGATATATGATAAATAACTTTATTTGGAGTGTCATGTTAAGTAAAAAGCAATGATACCATTATGTTAATTGTATCATCAAAGATTTCATTCTAGAATTTATGAGTTGTTAATTAAAACTAAAGGAGTTGGGTGTGAAGTGGTGAAAACGCTCTCTGAAGCTATATTCACAATTGTGCATTTAATTGGTGTTTTTTGCCTTAGTGTTGTTCTTTTAAATAAAAAATAAATGTACCATTTTTTTTTCGATTCTTAAAAAAAAAAAAAAAAAACCAACACTAAAGCAACAAGCATAGGCCTTTATGTAGCATGCACTTTTGGTTCTGGCGTGTAGTTTAAAAAAATAAAAATAAATAAAAAGGCCTTTATGTAAAGCTACCTAATAAAGAAATGTCAAAAACAACACTATATATATATATATATATATCTCACTCTGCACTAGAGCATTTGGTTGAGCTTTATAAAATTGTGTCAACAACTTTTTATCATTACTACTCAGNTCCTTTTAATCTGTAGAGACATTTTCTCCAATTGTTATGTGCTTTGAAAGAGAACAAAACCTACATATCAATGCAAGTGAAGATTTATAATACTTCTAAATATCTAATATTACTCTTCATGAAACAGTCCTGCAAAATATTAATCCCACCGGCTTAAAGTCATTACTAGATATGGTTATCGTATATAAGACAAGAATACAAGACTTTCCTCATTAATTGATGAGAAACCAATATAATTATGACGTATTGACTATTGTTTCAATTTCTTAATATACTAATTCAGCAAAAAAAAAAAAAAAAAAAAACAAAACAAAAACAAAACAAAACAAAAACAAAAAAAAAATTAATTCTTAATATACTATCATTAAGGCCTTTGCTTTAGCTTTTACCGACTTTTTAATAATTTTCTACAATATCTAGATAATACCGTAATCTTTGACCATTACTCCTCGTAAAGATGATATTTAAGTGTGCTTTTGAGAATTGTTTGAAAAAAGTTTTACTTTTTTTTTTTAATTTTTTTAAAAAATAATATAACTTTAAAATTTTTTTAAAATAAACTAGTTTTAATTTTTTACCAAAAAAGTAAAAAAATAAATAAATAATAAGACAAGAATTCAAGACTTTGCTCATTAATTGATGTGAAACCAATATGTTTATGACCTATTGTTTCAATTTCTTAATATACTATCATTAAGGCCAAGACTTTAGCTTTACCGACTTTTGAATAACTCTCAACAATATCTCGATAATACCGTAATTTTTTACCAATACTCCTCGTAAAGATGATATTTAAGTGTGCTTTTGAGAATTGTTGAAAAAATTTTAGTTTTTTTTTTTTTTTGTTTCAATTTTTTTACAAATAATATTACTTTTAATTTTTTTTAAATAAGCTAGTTTTAATTTTTTTACCAAAAAGTAATTCTTAAATGGACATAATCTTCATTGATAAGCAAATTTTACTTTTATAATTATATGAAAGCTCTTTCTAGTAAAGTGGTATTACATGTAACCATCCTCTCACATAGAGGTGGGTCCATTTCAATGTAAAAGACTGAATATATATATATATATATATATCCGATATATGATAAATAACTTTATTTGGAGTGTCATGTTAAGTAAAAAGCAATGATACCATTATGTTAATTGTATCATCAAAGATTTCATTCTAGAATTTATGAGTTGTTAATTAAAACTAAAGGAGTTGGGTGTGAAGTGGTGAAAACGCTCTCTGAAGCTATATTCACAATTGTGCATTTAATTGGTTTTTTGCCTTAGTGTTGTTCTTTTAAATAAAAAATAAATGTACCATTTTTTTTTCGATTCTTAAAAAAAAAAAAAAAAAACCAACACTAAAGCAACAAGCATAGGCCTTTATGTAGCATGCACTTTTGGTTCTGGCGTGTAGTTTAAAAAAATAAAAATAAATAAAAAAGGCCTTTATGTAAAGCTACCTAATAAAGAAATGTCAAAAACAACACTATATATATATATATATATATCTCACTCTGCACTAGAGCATTTGGTTGAGCTTTATAAAATTGTGTCAACACAACAACTTTTTATCATTACTACTCAGTTGGTCGAAGAGCATTCGTAGTAGTCGTTGCAAGAATTATGTCATTTTGCCACACCAAAACCCTACTTTATTATTTTACCACATCATTTTACAATATCGCATTTATCTGATGTTCTATATTTTTATCACTTCATTTAAATATTATTTCTTAATTCTTTTTAATTTTTATTTTATTCTTTCTTTATTATTTGTTTAACGGTAATATTTGTTCCTACAATACTCATATTTTTAAATCTCATCAATTCTAACGATAACATTTTCAAACAGTGCTCTTAATTCTTTTTTTTTTTTTTGGTTTTTTTGTTTTTGAGAAACTAGACTGGGTAACAGCCTAGGCTTTATTGAAAGAACCTCAATGGGCATCAAATGAAACTAGAGGCGCAATGTTAGCTGGGATGTAATCCAGCCACACTTGTTGCTCCGTACAAAGTTTGGCCTTTTTTGCTAAAGCATCAGCCACAGTATTACATATACGATAACAGACTCCCTCGTCTCATCCATTCTGATAGGTTATGCCCAAACTATATGTGTGTGTGTGTGGCAAATACAATAAAACTATTTTGCATTCATCGATAGCAATGTACATGGTTGCCTGGCCTCTTTTCTTTCTCTATTCACCAGCCTAGATAAATTTTAGTCATTTTTAATCAACAGAAGAAAATCTACAGATAGCATCCTCAGCTTAACAGTCGAAAGCAGCTACTTTATCTCTTAAGATTTACAATCATGATACGTGTGGTAATTTTTGGATGGATCGAAGAGGAGACGATGTCTTCCTGGGTTCTCAATCTTTTGAAACTCGAACAAGTAAGCCAGTTGATGTTTAGATTGTTTTGAGGTGACCTGAGCCAATCAGATCACGGAGATCAAATCTCATATCAAGTGGAGAGAACCGGAGGCATTTCTTCTCCATAGAGGCCAACATCATCTCTTTGTATCTCCTGCGATTTAGAAAGGAGAGGACTTCCTTTCTTCCCTGAAAAAAATTAATGTAAATATGATTTTCAAAATTTTGATGGTCAGGTTAAGAAACTCAGATCCACTTCATAAGATTATAATGAAATGTCATAGAAAGTTTAAAGTTTTTGGAAGAGTGGACAAAATACATATTAACTTAAAAGCATTAGCAATAACATCAAAGAGGATATACAGGGATGGAACCAGGATTTGAACCTGGGGGGGGCAAAGCTTAAAACAATTTTTTTTTTTATGAAAATAAAAACTAACACCTAGTTCATATTTAACAAAATACTACATATAAAATAAGTGTTTCTTAAACATTTAATATTATAAAAATGTCGACAAAGTATAACATACAAAATAAGTGTTTTTTAAACATTTCAACACATTTATCAAAATGGAACTCGACGCTCTTTTAAGTCTCTTTTAAACATTTCATTATTTCCATATTTCGTAGTTCTATACACCAACTAAAAAAAAAAGGGACTTCTCAACCAAAAAAAAAAAAAAAAAAAATAGTCAGATAGGCATCCATCTCAAATAAGGAATGGATTATTATCTCATCATAAGCCTAAATTGTCTTTCATACAGCCCATTACCAAATTAGCAAGTAAATTAAATAAACAAAACATTTAAAATACCTGAGAGAGGCCCTTTAGTGCTGAACTAATGTTTAGAATTGCGAACCAGTACCCCTGAGAGAAGCATCGCTTGGCAATAGTATCGGCCAAATTTCTAGACCAGTGAGCTATTCCTATCGTGATTCTCGTGCACAGATTTCACTAGGGCCTCTTTCACAAAACCAGAAGTCCACTCACAAAGTTCTTGCACCAAGAATTGATTCAAAGAGCCTATTCTTTAATGAGACGAAAGGGCTCGGTCAATTCACCAGGAGATCGCCCTCCCAAGCCAGGATATAGAATAGAGAGGAGAGACCCACAACCCAGAGACCCACGCCGATCAAAATCCGAAGTCACAAACCCACAACCCAGAGACCTACGCCCACGCCGATCACAATCAAAAATCACAAACCCACAACTAGACCCACGCCGATAGGCGATTTTGAGATAGAACATAGAGGAGAGAGCGAACAAAAGGGGAAAAAAAACCGGTGAAGGAGATTTTATAGATTAGTGATGGTAGAGAGGAAATCGGTGGTGGCTCATATTCATGAATGGGAAGAGAATAAAGCAAAAGGGAAGAGGGAAGAAGAAAGAGTATGGAAGAGTGGAGATGGAGGCTGGGAATACTAAATAGCTAAAGGAGAAGTTGAAAGAGATATGTGAGAGAAAGAGGAATAAAAAATTAATAAATCCATATGCCACAGCTTACTATACCATTGCATATTTGTGACTCTATTGTAGCATGTTGCAAAAAATATGGCATTTAGAACATCTAATAAATGGGGTCAAATGATGTTTGGTATGGGATATGTGCCAAATATTTAGCATTTGGCACATATCCCACACCTGCTGTGGGTGGTCTAATGCCACATAAAAAATCATNACAAAAAAAAAAAAAAAAAAAAGGCCTTTATTAAAGCTACCTAATAAAGAAATGTCAAAAACAACACTATATATATATATATATATATCTCACTCTACACTAGAGCGTTTGGTTGAGCTTTATAAAATTGTGTCAACAACTTTTTATCATTACTACTCAGTTGGTCTAAGAGCATTCGTAGCAGCCACTGCAAAATTATGTCATTTTGTCACACCAAAAGCCTACTTTATTGTTTTACCACATCATTTTACAATATCCCATTTATCAGATGTTCTATATTTTTACCACTTCATTTAAATATTATTTCTTAATTCTTTTTAATTCTTATTTTATTCTTTCTTTATTATTTGTTCAACGGTAATATTTGTTCCTACAACAGTCATATTTTCAAATCTCATCAATTCTAACGGTAACATTTTCAAACAATGCTCTTAATTCTTTTTTTTTTTTTTTTTTTTTTTTTGAGAAACTAGACTGGGTAACAGCCTAGGCTTTATTGAAAGAACTTCAATGGGCATCAAATGAAACTAGAGGCGCAATGTCAGCTGGGATGTAATCCAGCCACACCTGCTGCTCCGTACAAAGTTTGGCCTTTTTTGCTAAAGCATCAGCCACAGTATTACATATACGATAATAGACTCCCTCGTCTCATCCATTCTGACAGGTTATGCCCAAACTATATGTGTGTGTGTGTGTGGCAAATACAATAAAACTATTTTGCATTCATCAATAGCAATGTACATGGTTGCCTGACCTCTTTTCTTTCTCTATTCACCAGCCTGGATAAATTTTAGTCATTTTTAATCAACAGATGAAAATCTACAGATAGTATCCTCAGCTTAACAGTCCAGAGCAGCTACTTTATCTCTTAAGATTTACAATCATGATACGTGTGGTAATTTTTGGATGGATCAAAGAGGAGACGATGTCTTTCTGGGTTCTCAATCTTTTGAGACTCGAACAAGTAAGCCAGTTGATTTTTAGACTGTTTGGAGGTGACCTGAGCCAATCAGATCACGAAGATGAAATCTCATATCAAGTGGAGAGAACCAGAGGCGTTTCTTCTCCATAGAGGCCAACATCATCTCTTTGTATCTCCTGCGATTTAGAAAGGAGAGGACTTCCTTTCTTCCCTGAAAAAAATTAATAGGGCTCGGTCAATTCACCAGGAGATCGCCCTCCCAAGCCAGGATATAGAATAGAGAGGAGAGACCCACAACCCAGAGACCCACGCCGATCAAAATCCGAAGTCACAAACCCACAACCCAGAGACCTACGCCCACGCCGATCACAATCAAAAATCACAAACCCACAACTAGACCCACGCCGATAGGCGATTTTGAGATAGAACATAGAGGAGAGAGCGAACAAAAGGGGAAAAAAAACCGGTGAAGGAGATTTTATAGATTAGTGATGGTAGAGAGGAAATCGGTGGTGGCTCATATTCATGAATGGGAAGAGAATAAAGCAAAAGGGAAGAGGGAAGAAGAAAGAGTATGGAAGAGTGGAGATGGAGGCTGGGAATACTAAATAGCTAAAGGAGAAGTTGAAAGAGATATGTGAGAGAAAGAGGAATAAAAAATTAATAAATCCATATGCCACAGCTTACTATACCATTGCATATTTGTGACTCTATTGTAGCATGTTGCAAAAAATATGGCATTTAGAACATCTAATAAATGGGGTCAAATGATGTTTGGTATGGGATATGTGCCAAATATTTAGCATTTGGCACATATCCCACACCTGCTGTGGGTGGTCTAATGCCACATAAAAAATCATATTATTGGACCCAGAAACACACAATTTGTAAATTAAGACATTATAAAAATCATGATTTGAAACTGCAATCGTAATTTTGTTGCTCAAATAGTAGTAACCAAACAAGCACAAAATAGACCATGAATATTAATCTAAACACTTTAAATTAAACTAGGTTAGAACATTAACAGTGGTGATGCTAAAAAAACTATCTTTTAGTGTGTGTGTGTGTGTGTGTGTGTGTATCTGTGTGACGATGCAGTGTGTACCTAATAAGTAATCAATTGTACATATTAATAGTATTATAAAGAACCATAATAAATTAGAGTTAAGACTTTCTATATTTTCCAAGTTTAGATACATGAATTTGCATGTAAACATAATCAACACACAATTAAAGCACAATAGAAATAAAACTTTGTGCGAAATTATAGTGTATTTGAAATATAAAGATAGTTGGTATCAAATAATAGAGTAATTAGATTGACACTTAGCACAAAATTAGTGTGCAATCAGAATTTAATTTGGATTTTAAATTAAACTTTCTCTCAACTTACACACTAATATAATATATATGATTTTGATCACTTATTTGTTTTTTTGTAAAAAAGTTATTAGAATAATTTGCAAGGTCTATATAGTTATATCTCTAATATCACTTTTCATGAAACAGTGAATTGAGAAACCTCAAGATTAATAATCCCACTAGCTTAAAGTCAATCATTGATTAGCAAATTGACAATATAAATTGCAAAAGTAGGAAAATAATGCTAATCCTATCAGGAATTCAACACTTGATGCTAAGCCAATAATTATGACCTATAGAACAAAAATTAAAGTAAACTTTTGCTATATCTCTTGTTGTGCAGATAGCACCTCAGGATTCAAATCAATAATAGTAAATAAGTGAAAATTAAATAACAAGTACACACAAAAAATACAAGAATTTACATGGTTTGGCAAACTGACTACCTCCATGGCGACGATAGAGAAATTTCACTATAAAAATAGGGAGATACAATAGTGCACAATAACACTCTCAAGAAACCCAAATCCCAATTACACTCTAGTAATCTCTCACAGAAACAATAAGAATAGAAGCTGACTGCCTCTCTTTTTCTCTATTTTGTCTTATGCAGCTACACTCTCTATACCATACAACATAAGCCTAATATATATATATTTATATATATGTCATAGGTCGGCAGCACTAGGAGTAACATTCCTAGTTGTATTCGGTCATACTTGACTGACTTACAAGCAATGGGCTTGTGGGCTTCAGTGGCAATTCAAGCCACAAACTGAACCCACATCAACAAATCTCTACCTTGGCTTGAATTGAACAAGCTACACGAGCAAACTCCTCCATCGCCTCCATCTTAGCCCTTAAGGGCTCATAAGCTGCAAACACCAATCAAGTCCAAACAATGCTTGAACTTGTCTGTTGGAATTGGCTTCGTTAACATATTAGAGGCATTCTTACTAGACAAAAAAATATCACCAGACCAAACCCATTCTCTGATCTTGTGATACCGCACAGCAATATGCTTTGTTCTTGCAATTCTTTGCCAAATGAATTGCACTCTGACTATCACAATGTAGCACCATACTATTTTGCTTGAAACCATGCTCATTAACCAGTCTACTAAGCCAAACGGCTTCTTTTCCTGCCTCTGTCGTCGCCATATATTCTACTTCTGTAGTGGATAAAGCAACTACATCTTGTAATGTAGACTTCCAACAAATTGGGCCACCAGCAAACCTAAACACATAGCCGGTCATGGACTTTCTAGAATCAAGGTCTCCTGCATAGTCAGAATCCACATAACCCACAGCTTTTGAACTAGCTCTCTAATCAAATAGGATACCGAAATAACAAGTGCCTGTAAGATATCTAAAGATCCACTTTACTGCATTTCAATGCTCTTTGCCTGGATCTGCCATATACCTATTGACCACACTGACTACATTAGAAATATCAGGCCTAGTGCACACCGTCAAATACATGAGACACCCAATTGCATTCGCGTATGACACTTTAGATATATACTTTGGACTCCTCATCTAAACTTGGACACAATTGTGAGGACAATTTAAAATGGGCAGAAAGCGGTGTACTAACAGGTTTTGCATCAAACATACTAAACCTCTCTAACATCTTCTTAAGATATCCCTTCTGAGATCAACATAATTTACCAGCCCTTCTATCTCGATGAATTTCTATCCCAAGGATCTTCTTGGTAGCTCCAAGATCCTTCATGTCAAATTCACTACTCAACAAAGACTTCAACTTCACAATTTCTTGCTTACTCTTTGCAACTACTAACATATCACCAACATATAGAGCAAGAAATATATAAAAGCCATCAGCAAGTACTCCAAAATAAACACAACAGTCATACTCACAGCACATGTACCCATCTGTGACCATGAATGAATCAAAACGTCTATACCACACTGCCTGGAAGATTGCTTCAAGCCATATAATGATCTCTTCAATAGACAAACATAATCTTCCTTGCCAGGTTCCTTGAAGCCTTTAGGCTGTTGCATGTAAATCTCTTCTTCTAAATCTCCATGGAGGAATGCAGTCTTCACATCTAGCTGCTCTAACTCCATGTCATGCATTGTCACAAATCCTACGATTACTCGAATTGAGGTGTGCTTCACAACTGGTGAAAAAAATGTCATTATAATCAATTCCTTCTCTCTATGAGTAACCCTTAGCCACTAATCATGCCTTGAATTTTTCACCTTCCTTTTCTGACAATGCTTCTTTCTTGCGGAATATCCACTTACAACCAATAGCCTTCTTTCCCTAGGGCAATTTCACTAATTCTCAAGTCTTATTCTTTTGTAATGACTCCAACTCTTCTAACATTGCTTCAAGCCATTTATCATTGTCTTTCCTATTTGTAGCCTCCTTGAAAGTGAATGGATCTCCATCATTGGTTACGAGAGCAAAACTAACCATGTCTTCAAAGTGAAATCTCTGTGATGCTTTGTGAACTCGCTTTTCTCTACCTTTAGCAATTGAATAAGACTCTTCTTGTTGCTGCTGTGGATCAATCTCAACATCACCCTTATTACTAAGTGAACTATTCTCGTCAAACTCCACCTCAACAGTTAATTTCTCATGTGGACTATCATCACATGTCTCTACTTCATTCTGTTTCAACATAAAGGCTTCATCAAATATGACATCTCTGCTGATCACCGTTTTCTTTGAGATTGGATCCTAAAGCCTATAGCCTTTAACACATTTTTCAAAAACAGGAAATACGCATTTTCTTAACTTCGAATCCAATTTAGAACACTCTCCACTCTGCATATGCACATAAGTTGGACATCCAAAGATGTTTAGACTCGAATAATCAACTGGTCTACCTAACCAAACCTCTTTTGGAATCTTGAAATCAATACTGATGATGGAGATCTGTTAGTAATGAAGCTTGCTATGTTAACTGTCTCTGACCAGAACACCTTAGGCAACCCTGCATTCAATCTCATGCATCTGGCTCTTTCTGCTAAGGTTCTGTTCATTCTCTCTGCAACCCCATTCTGCAGTGGAGTTCCTTTAACCATGAAGTGACGAGTAATGCCTTCTAATTCACAAAATCTTATGAATTCTTTATCTCTATACTTTAGTCCATTATCTGTTCTAAGGTATTTTATTTTCCTGCCAGTCTAATTCTCAACCTGTACTTTCCACTTTTTAAATATGCCAAACACATCAAACTTATGCTTCATAAAATAAATCCATACATTTCTAGAGTAATCATCAATGAAATTGACAAAATACTGAGTACCGTTATAAGAAGAAACTGATACTGGACCCCAAACATCTAAATGAATATAGTCAAGAACACCTTTACTTGTATAAGAGCCTATATTGAAACTGACTCTATACTGCTTCCCATACACACAATACTTGCAGAAGTATAGCTTGCATGTCTTCACCCCCTTCAGTAAATTTCTTTTATGCAACTCTAACATACCACGTTCACCAATACAACCAAGTCGCATATGCCATAATTTTGTGTCGTCAGTGCTAGACTCCACCGAAATGGTGACTGCAACTTTTACTACAACTGTGTTCCCAATCAATCTGTAAAGTGTGCTTACTTTTTGTCCCTTAATCACCATCAAAGCATCTTTGGTAATCTTCATGATTCCACCCTTTGATGAGTATGAATAGCCCAAATCATCCAATACTCCTAAAGAAATTAAATTCTTTCTATGATCTGGAACATGTCTGACATTACTAAGAACTCTCACAACTCCATCAAACATCTTGATCTTCACAGTACCAATCCCAATAACCGGGCATGTAGCATCATTGCCCATTTGGACCATACCACTGCTGTAAGGCTTATACGTGTCAAACCAATCTTTCTTTGGAGTCATATGATATGAGCATGCTGAATCTAAAACCTAAGATTCCAATAGAACATTGTTACTTGATGAAATTGAAAGCAAATCTCCACCAACTTCACTATCATCTGATGTTTCTTCAGCAATACTAGCTGATTCTAGGGGCTTCTTTCCATTCTTCTTCTCCTCTAAATGCTCTTTCAACTCTTTAAATTGATTCTTTTAGTGCCCTTTCTTGTGACAATAAAAGCACTCTACATTTTTCTTTGCATGTGTTTTAGACTGTGATCTATTCCTATTAGAGTTTTGTCCTTTTGACCTACTTCTACCCCTATTGCTTGACTTAGACTTTACAATAAGTCCATCAGCCTGAGAACTATCGTCATCTTGCTTCATCTTTATGTGTGACAAAAGAGCACTAGTCACCTCTTCAAGTACTATAATCTCTTTCCCGTACATCAACGTAGTCACTAGATGATCAAAAGAAGTAGGAAGCAATGCTAATAAGAGTAACGCTTTATCTTCGTCCTCATAATTCACCCAAAAACTTGACAGTTGGGTGTTCAACATATTAAATGTGTAGAGATGGTTAAACAAATCAGAACCCTCCTTGATATGCAAACTATACAATTGCTTCTTCACGTACAAGTTGTTCATCAGATTCTTTTTCATATAAAGACCTTCTAGTTTTTCCCAAACCTCATTTGCAGTCTTTAATTCTAGGATGTTGTGAATGACCTCCTCACCTAGGTTAAGACAAATAGTACTAGTTGCTTTCTCATCCATCTCTATCCATTCTACATCCTTCATCGTTTTTGGTTTCTTCTCCTTCCCAGGCAAGGCTTTATGAACTCCTTGTTGAATTAGGAGATCCTTCATTCGCCTTTGCCAAAGTGAAAAATTTCTCTTACCACAAAACTTCTCTACATCATACTTTGTGCTTGACATCTTTACTATATTCAAAGGATTAAATTCTAACCTAGCTCGGATACCACTTGTTGTGCATATAGCATCTTAGGACTCAAATCAATAACAATAAATAAGCAGAAATTAAATAACAAGCACACACAAAGAACATAAGAATATACGTAGTTCGGCAAATTGCATACCTCCACGGTGACGACGAAGGAATTTCACTATAAAAATAGGGAGATACAATAATGCACAAGAATACTCTTAAGAAACCTAAATCTTAATTATACCCTAGCACTCTCTCACAGAAATAATAAAAATAGAAGCTGACTACCTCTCTTTTTCTCTATTTTTTCTTATGTAGCTGCACTTACTAGGTTAATAGAATTCATGATCTCTCTATATCGTACAACACTAGGAGTTACATTCCTAGTTGTATTCGGTCATACTTGACCGACTTACAAGCAATGGGCTTGTGGGCTTTAGTGGCAATTCAAGCCACAAATTGAACCCACAACAACATCTCCTATACTCTATTTAAGGGCCATAAGACACAATAAGGGATAAGCTCACTGGAGAAAACAACTATTGCATAAAGTCCAAACATGGCACCCCATCAACCTCTGTTAGAGAACCCCAAACTTCTCACTACAAGTAGGGCTATCCAAGGACCCGCCAAACTAACCCACCCACTGCCACAAACCAGAACTCGACTTGCCGCTAACCAAACGACTGCTTCAACGGTCGGTGACGGATTTGATTCTCCAAAATCCAAGATCAACGGGTCGGAGATCAAATCTTCTCCTTTCAAATCCGAGAAACTTGATCCGACTGACCCATCATTTTTCCGGCGAGATTTGAGATTTTTTTGGGAAGATTTAAGCTAGATCCGGTGAGATTTCGCTAGATCTAGCCAAGATCTTTCCGAAAATGGCCAAGATCTCACTAGATCTGGTGAGATATGGCCGGATTTCTACCGTTTTTCAAAAAATTTTCGACTGAGTTCTACCGTTTTTCATCTTTTCTTGGCCGGATTCTCACCATTTTCCAAATAATCAACGCCGACCGATCCGCCCGAACTCTATGGAAGCTCCGACCTGCTCGATCCAATCAACCACTCCGATCAGCAACGGGTTAAAATTTGAAAGACCCGATCTGGTCGGGTCAGTTCCAGTTTGGGCACAAACCCGACCCGAACTGACCCGTGGACAGGCCTAATTGCAAGAGTACTCTTTACCTAATTCTCTACTTTGCTGCTATCATACTCTCAACTGCACTTGTTGTTACCCATCTTATTAAACCCAGCTCCTCTAATCCCCTCCTACACAGCCACATCTATGATCAAGCCCATAACCAAGCAGGATGTATATCCATGGTCTCAGAAGTTGTCAAAGACTCTAAGACAATCATGTTGCAAATGTCTTTAGAAGAATCCACATCAGCTATACAAAAAGCAATAGATACAGCCAAAAATGTCAACCAAAGGATCAACAATAATCCTAGGAAACAAGCGGCTTTGCTTGATTGTGTGGACTTAATGGACTTGTCCATGGACAGGGTTTTTGACTCGAAAGAGGCTCTTCAAAATATGACTACAAGTTCCGTTGAAGATGCACATGCATGGCTAAGTAGTGTATTCACTAACCATGTCACATGCTTGGATGGACTAGAGGGCTCAGCTCGGACCACAATGGAGCCAGGGCTCAAGGACTTAATATCAGGAGCCAGAACTTCCTTAGCCATGCTTGTTGCAGTTTCATCCTTGAAAACCAAAGTAATGATTGATGAGCCATTAAATGGAGAATTTCCTACATGGGTCACGAGTAGGGACAGGACACTTTTACAAGCTTTGCCCAAGGAAATCAAGGCCAACGTTGTGGTGGCTGAGGATGGGAGTGGGAAGTACAAGACTGTGAAAGAAGCTGTGGCCTCGGCACCAAATAAGGGCAAAACTAGGTACGTTATTTATGTGAAGAAAGGGAAATATAAAGAGAATGTTGAGGTTGGGAAGAGTAAAAAGAACTTGATGATAGTTGGTGATGGCATGAGTTCAACCATTATCACTGGTAGCCTGAATTTTGTTGACGGAACCACAACTTTCAATTCTGCAACTGTAGGTAAAGATCCTTATTCCTTTTTAAGTCAAGATTTGAAATTTATTACTAGTCTTCTTTGAGTGTTTGCAATTAAAAAAGGCAATATCAGATTGGATTGAATTAGGAATATTGTTATAAGATAAATGCAACAAATCTATATGCTATAGCTGTTAGCATTTCATTTAGAGTATTTTAACTCATTTACATTATTTAGTTCTTCATGATAAGCTAATTTTTTGAATCCCCTGCCCTATTTATTGTGAGGAAAAAAAAAATGTTTAACAATTGTTTTATAGTCTTTGAGAACTTAATTAAATAATTAAATTTACTATTTCTTAATTATTAAAGTGGAATAATTAAGAAATGGTAGCTGGTTTGCTATCTTCCTGAAATTATGCTCTTATTTGATTTAGCCATTTTGGTATGCAAGGAATTGGCCAATAGTTTATGTTCATGAAAAAAAAAAAAAAAAAAAAAAAAAAAGAAAGCTGATATATTGTGCTGAATATATGGAACATGTCTCTCACAAGTATATGAGCCTACACTTATAGGCATAAAGCTCACATACTTGTAAGAGGCGCACTCATTTTTTCTGGCGCATAGGATAATTTTTCCTTTTTTGTAAGCCTTTTAGATACTAAATTTACACCAAAATAAAGCTAGTGTAAAAAACTTACACGATGACCATAATTTGGATGGGAATAGAATGGACCTGTTGAAACTTGCCGAAAAGAAGAAATGTGCATGTTGGACCTAGAAAAATAATAAATGGGCCTGTGGGATCTAACAAAAAATATATGGGCTTGTTTTGCTTAGCAAAAAAAAGGGGCCTGTTGGGCCTTGAAAAAAATGGCTTATTGTAACAAAAAAGTAATGGGCCTGTTGGATAAGGTCAAAAATAAATGCATGGAAAAGGCCATGTACTTGTTTGTTTGGGCCTGATTTAATGATACACTATCACCTCAGAATTAACCACTAGTATTTGGGCTGGATGCATATCATATTCAGGACAGTTGCTTTCTAAAAACAGTAACCAATTTATGATCTACCAATATAGCTGCACTTGGTAAGGAATTCATAGCCCAAGATATCTGGTTCTAGAACACAGTTGGGCCACAGAAGCACCAAGCAGTGGCACTTCGCGTCGGGATGACCAATCCGTCATAAATCGTTGCCGCATTGATGCTTACCAATACACTCTCTACGCCCACTCAAACTGGTAATTCTTTCGGGATTCCTACATCACTAGTACAATCAATTTCATATTTGGAAATGCAGCCGTTGTGTTCCAAAATTGCAAACTAGTAGCCCGAAAGCCCATGAGTGGACAGGCCAACATGGTAACAGCCCAAGGTCGAGTTGATCCAAACCAAGCCACTGGGACTTCTATTCAAAACTGAGACATTATTGCAAGCCCATATCTCAAGCTTGTAAAGGGCTCAATCCGATCATATTTGGGCCGGTCTTGGAAAGAGTATTCAAGAACTGTTGTCATGCAATCCTACATTGGTGATCATATTGATCCAACTAGGTGGTCTGTGTGGGATAAAGATTTTGCATTAGAAACATTATATTATAGGGAATATAATAACAAGAGACCAGGTGCTAGTACTAGTAAGCGAGTGAAATGGTCTGGTTATCATGTCATTACTAGTGCAGAGGAAGCCAAAAGGTTCATAGTAGCTAAGTTGATACAAGGAGGAACATGGTTGAAGTCCAGTGGGGTGGCTTATACAGGAGGTTTGTGAATATGGCTTCCTCTTGTGTTTCAGTAGGTGAAGCTTGTTGGCCCCTAGACTTATTTTCATCTCTATAATGTTGTGTTCATAATCCTTCGTATGTGAAATGTTGTTTCTTTGTACAACAATTTACTAGTGAGTTTATGATTCACATAAAGGATTTTTTTTTTTTTTAATAAAAACCCTTTGCTTAATCTCATAATTTTTACAAAATTAAAGAAATTTTTTTTTAAAATAATTATTTTTCTTCCAACACGTTGAGAACATGCATACAAAAGTATCTCTAAGATGATACATCAGGGATTTTGAAATATCCAAGCTATACTTTTCTGGAAAAATAACCATCTCCAACTCAAATACTGTCAAAAAAATAAACTGGATCTACAGCAAATTCCAGCACATAATAGGCTACACTCTTCCAATTTAAGAAGACCCTTTTTTTTTTTTTTTGATAGGGAGAAGACCATATTTTCTTGTAGTGTCATGAGTTGTCTTGAAAATGAATGTCCATTCCGTTTTCCAATACTTTTAATTTCTAATTTGAGTCAATCAATTGACTTCCAGTTGAGTTTGATTAGATTTGTTCAACCATATAAACTTTTACTGCAGAGGAAAACAAATCCAGCCTCAGATAGAAAAAGTACATCTCAGAAAACTAGGGACTTTCTGTTCAAGAGCCTAAAACATGAAGAAGAGAAATAGCCATGTATAATTTATAGCTAATTTGTGGACGGCAACATTGCGGCAAGAAAGGCCTTAATGATTTTAACAATAACATCCCATCCTACATAGAAGAAGTACAACAATCATAAAATACATATGGACTTTTTATTCCATTGGACCAATAACTTTGTTTCACCCAAAAAAAAAAAAAAAAAAAAAGAATAGGATTTACAGCAAGTTCCAGCTTATAATTGAAAAAGACCCAAATGAAAAGCAGAAATCTGAAAAGAACATATCTTCTTGTTGACAAATAAATTTTAAACTATTTGACAATTGAACTTTCATTTTCCACTATATTAATCCTAATTCAAACCAATCAGCGCTGACCTAAATTTAATCTAATTTCTCTTCCACCATCTAATTCTTTTTTTCCTTTTCAATTATGCTTGCTGCCTCATTATTTTAATAAACTTGCAATACATAATATAAGTGCCATGAAATTATTCCAAAATTGTAACATGGATTCCAAGTTCTAAATTTGGAGCATTTTGGAGACATGTCAAGATCCTCATTACTATGAAAACCCCAACATTGTCTTAAGGTGCAGGGCACATTTCCATCTTATTAGGTAACCAAGAAATTTCGATGCTGTTTCTTTGAAAGAAACAACTGAACCAAACGTGCCTCCAACTATGAAAGAAAAATCTCTGCAGAATCATCAAACACCACCTAATCTTTTTTGTGTGATTTTGCTTAGAAAACATATATTGGCTTTTAATGTTATTAGATTATAGGACAATATGCACGCAAGCTTTTTCATATTATAATAGTACAAAGGCAAAAATTCCTTAATCAAAGTAAGGGTCACACATTGATACAAATCAGACTTAAACAAAGTAAAATGCCATTTGTGTATAAAATATAAACAAAGTAAAGAAAGTTTTTGCTTATCCATTCAAATGGCATGGAAGAATTTAAAAAAAAAAAAATTTTGACAGTTATGAAGATACAGTTTCTCTCACTGAATCTAATTAACTGCATGATTTTGTTGTTTATGGGTTTGAGAAATTTTATAAACTAGTACTCCACACTATATTACGTTGATCAAAGAGAAATAATTTTACCAATATTAAAAAGAGCTTTCATGAATTCTGACAGAGAATATTGAAAATCGCAATCAAATTATAAGTGTTCGCCCAGCTGTAATAGAAATCACCAAAAGCTGGCAAACAAGTTATTAAATAATGGTAATCAGTCAACTATTTCAAGGATCGATATGGTGGGATTATATTTTCTACCCAATGCTATCCAATTGTCCATTCTCAATTTTTATAAACAAAGTTAATGAGATTAAAGTTGCCTCTGGATAGATTATTATTTAGCAATTTATTTTACTATTCAGCTTTTTTTTTTTTTTTTTTTTCCACCGTGTTTTTTCAAAACTTTCAACCAGAAACTAATTACTGTTCGTGATGAGTGGGCCCATAGCGGGGTAAATTGCTGGCCCAGAGAGTTATTCAGCTTATTTTTCAATTATTCATGAACTTCATTGCATTTTTTGGTACTATTTATGAATCTTACTATACTATTTCAACTAATTTTAATTTTATTTACAGTACCTTCAACAAAAAGTTTTTAATTTCAATTAAATATGCTGTTCTCAAAGAGACCCTAAAATTGATCCCATTATTTTGGTTGCCTCCCTTTCTATGGGCTTAAAAACTATTCAAGGATGTGTTTCAACTCTTTTTAGCCTATTTTGTTAAGTACTGTTTGTTGTTTTTTTTTTTTTCGTATACATATCTACTTATCTAGATTTGAACTTATGTTATTCGTTTTTCATGCCGATCGTGTTTTTTACCATCACACTAAAATATCATGCGGGTCCCTTAATGACATAATTGTACTTTTACACAACTTATTTTTTAAATAAAATAAACCAATGATGAAAAAGAACCCCACACGAGGGGTGAATGACATGAATCTTTTATTCTTTTTGCAACAATAGAAAAATCAAACCTTAAATTTCACCCTGTTGTGTTAAGCAATTTTGGTGCCAAGTCCAAATGTTGTAAAGCCACGCAAAACTGGGCATGATAGAGGAAAGTGGGGACCCAAAAAATGAAATCTCAAATTCCATCCCTGTTGTGTTAAGGCAATATTTGCATCAAATCTAATTTTTTTAAGGCCAAGCTAGCTGACCAATTGGGGACCACAGAAAAAAGTGGAGCCCAGGCAATCATAGTCTTAGTTCACAGGCCAATTCGGTCCTCAAATGATGGATCATGATCACCTTCACAAGCTAGTAGATAAATATGACACAAGAAAGTATCTACTATTGGTTGTCCTTCCATGTAAAATAAGTCTTAAAACAATATCTAACACGTGTTAATTCCAGTTAATTCCTATGTAGTTACAAACTAGTTTAGGATGGCATATCTACCAGGTTACTCCAACTGTCAGACACTGTACAATTTATAAACATAGCTCTTTCTCTCTCATGCATATTTTATAAAGCACCTGACCAATTCTCTGAGTAAATATAATCTCTCTGTTCCACAGATCTGAGTAATTAAATAAAATAAATAAATAAAAAAGAAAAAAATCTGTTTGAGATGCCTCTTACTGCAAAGAAACTCAACACAAGATCTCGTGAATCATATGAAGCCTGAAAAAGACTATTAGACTAACCACTTAAAGTTCACACAAGGATAGTGATGCAAAGGATACGTGTACTACAGATTTTATTTCATTAACTTTACAAAATGACGACACACAAGCCACAATAAAGTAAGGGTGATATTAAAAATAATAAAATCTTTGATAATTGAATAAGAGATTGATTCAATCTTCGTATATACTAAAAATCAATTGGTGTCTGATAATAAAGAAGATTATTAGGAGCAGGTGCCACAGGTTGAAACTCTCTTAAAAAAAAACACACACACACACACACAAACGTTACAAATTTTTTTGTCAACTTACTAGCACAACATAACAAAATAATTAAGAAACTGTTAATTATGATCTTAATCATGTGACACTAATACCATTTTTTATCACATTAATTTTGTAAATTTTTTTTAGTAAAATTGATATAAACTATACTTATTTGAGTCTAGATCTTCTGTCTCATGTATTGTGCTCCACCTCATACTTCACTAATAAAATGAGACCAAAGAGAGAAGAAACAAGACCAAAATCAAAAGCCGCAAAAAGACAGAAATCAAAAAGTTAATCACATGACTAATCTTCTATCTCATGTATTGTGCTTTACTCCATACTCCACCAATAAAATAAAATAATAAAGAAGATACAAGACCAAAAACAAAAGCTGCTAAAGAGACGGAAATCAAAAAGTTAATCACGTGAGATAGTCCTGAGAGATTTACCTAAGTTTAAGCATTAACGTTAAAGTTCCTCTCTCTCTCTCTCTCAATCACTTTATCTCACTCAAACAAAGAAGCCAGCCTTGCTCCCCACTCCCCAACAAAAAAGGCAAGCTGTCCAAATTTAATTTCAAATATTAATTTATTTTTCTAAAAAAAAAAATCAATTATATCTATTACCACACCCTCAATTTATAAACATTTTTAATGTTAAAATTTAGTAAAATTTATTATTTTCCTTACAACAGTGATAAAAAGAACTAAGCAAATAACAAGTGAAAAAGTATATGAAGCCGGCGCTTTACCCGTTCAACAATGCAGCACATCATAGCTCATAGATGATAGATAGTATGTATTTTTTTTTTTTAATACAAATTATACTTTTTTTTTTTCCAAATATAAATTTATAAAAAAAAAAAAAAAAATCTATATGTTTTGTGCAGCAAGCACAGAAACCACCCAATTAATAATTGTCCCACTCTTTTCCTTGTCACGTCTTTCAAAGCCTTGTCTTTCACCCTTTAGTTTTAGAGGTTTTCATTGCTGCCCATCATCTTTTCTCTTCTTCCTCTTAACCTCTAAGGCTCTTTCATTCTTCTCATTTTTTTCTTTTCCAACTCTTATCCACAGTCACCACTAATTTCTCAGTTTTCAACAAAACCCCATATATCCACACCCTTTTTCTCTCTTCTCATTTGTCTTTCACTCTTTAATATGGTTTTGCTTTCATGGAGTTATGAATACACCAAACCCTCTTGACCAAGAGAAGGTCTTTGTACATTCTTGTTCATTCATCAAGCTTAGTTGTACAACAGTAGTTGAAGGAGCTGGGGGTGAAGTTGCTTGCTTTTTTAAACTCCCTCACTTTCTGTTTTATTATTAAGGTACTATGTTGTCTTTGTGTTTTTAATCTTTTTTTCTTTTCTTTTTTGGTTTGGTTAATTTCTAAGTTACTATTTTTTGCTTATTAGTGCATCATAGATAGTTATTATAATCCATGTTTGATACCAATCTTCATTCACAGGAAAAAGAATGTTCCTAAAATCACATGCAATGGAACTTCTTTGTTACTCCATACCTCCTTTATCGTGGCTTTGAAATTGTAGAAAAGTAAAGTGACCCGTCTAAGTACATCTACTTTCTGCAGGCAAAAGAACCATCTCTTCACATTTATTGGTGCTTCTGCTTCCCCCATTGTGTTGTGTCGTCCCTTAAAGGCTCTCTGTTGCATTTGTTCTTGTCTTGCTGCTTCCACCATGGCAACCAAGATGAAAGGGATCTACAAAAGTTTCAAATTCATTTCCCAAATATTTGGTAATGCCTCTCTCTCTCTCTCTCTCTCTCTCTCTCTCTCTCTCTCTCTCCACACACACATAGATATGTACTGTGAATGCGTTTATGACTTGGAGCTAAAATGGGAATTGGGTGTTGCTGTAGTTGTGAAGGAGCGTGAGATGGAAATTGGGTACCCCACAGATGTCAAGCATGTGGCACACATAGGATTGGATGCCGCTTCTGGCAGTGCACCTAGTTGGGTATGCAGTCCACATATTCCTTCTCCTATGTTTTCTGGTTCTTTGTTTATTTTAATCTCTTAAGTGTTAACATTTTTGTGTTTTTTTTTTTTTTTTTTCACTAAAATTTTCAGTTGGGTGGGATTGTGCAGATGAATGATTTCAAGGCAACATCTGAATTCTCCACATCGATTGGTAGTCTTGCTGAATTTAGAGATTCCAGCTCTATGGCTCTTTCCACGTGGTCCTCTCATGGTATGTTTCAGCTGTTTCGGTGACAAAACACACATAGTATGTGTGCATACATGCGTGTTTTCGTATTTACATATAAATTTGTGTGCGTGTGTGTACATGTATGTATGTATATATGTTTGTGGCTATAAAGTAGCACATTATGTAGGGAAGAGATTGCTTGGTCCTTAGTGTCATTTTGATTAATTCTTAAATTATTTTGATGCTTCCAAATGTTGCTTTATTAAACTATTGCTTGATGTCATGTGCACTTGTACTAATTAGACAAGAACAAACAGATCCTTTTTACAGGTTAGGTAGTATAAGACGAAAACATTGATTAATGTATGGGGGTTAAAATTTAATTTATGGAAAGTTTTCAAGATTCTTTGCCCCAAACAAGATGAATTTGGCTGTTCTGTCACGAGAGAATACTTCACTATCAAGAGGAATCTAATGTCTCATGGCGAAAAGACCATACCATCTTTTAGTGGTCCACCCCTGGAGTTCATTGATTGGAAAATTTTGCTTACATTGAGTTTTTAAGAGTTTCTGTTAAATAGATGGAGCTTAATAATTAAGATTGTTGTAAAGACTTTTCTGAGGGGTGTATAAAATTATGTGAATGGGATAGTATGGATAATTTACTGTCTCTACTGAATGAGATGCTTGGAGTAATTGTTATACATAGGTTCTGTAGTAATATATTTCAGTTTAGCTTGGGCAAAATTTTGTTTTGACTCTAGTTTTTGGTGCGTAGACATTCCCATGAAAAAGCTTACAGCTGTAGATGCCTAAATAGTTTTAGAACTAGGATGACTAGTGCATGTAGCTGAGTTATGTCTGTAATGATCGAAGTGCCCAAAACACAGAGAAGGGTACTATGATGAAGCTTATCTTAAAAGGTCTATTCAACATGATAATCATGTTGGGTCTTATCCTTCCCATGACATGATATGTCATAAATGTGTTCAGAGTATTTATATATGAAACTCTTCGTTTCCTAAATACTTTTAGGATACTCCTAGGTGTGTATTTGATACATTTGAGTATTAGGATCTGACCTTTTAATATAGAGGTAAGGAATAAGTTAAAAGATAAGAAGGGTTTATGGCATAAGCTTCGACCATTTTTGAAAATTAGCAATGCTCAAGTGATTAAATTATTTTACTGAATATCGAAGTGTGATTTTATACTCGTACACATTTACATGGAGAAAGAGGCATATATGTTTCCCTACCGTATCTTATTCTACTTTTTAAGCACTCTCAATAATGGCTTCATTAATGCCTATGCCTTTGTATGTATCATATCATCTGGTTAACCTTTCGGTGGTTCCTCTTATTGTCTGAATTTAAGTTTTAGATTGGAGAGAGGTACATACCATCAATCGCTTTAGTTTCTTGTTGGCTGAATTGTACAGTTTAGAGCACATATGAGTAATGTTTTAGTCTGTTTATTTTGATTACTTCCCCTTCTTCAGACTAAGGGTGTAAAATGTTCAAAATTTTAGATTTGTTCCAATAGATCACTCATGAAGAAAATTATTTGAACAATTTTGTCATACCCTTTCATCAACGGACCATTTTTTACCATGCCTAAAGTTTTTAGCAAGTAAATTTTGAAATACTATAAATATCTAAAGAAATAATATAGTTCTTCTGGATTCTAGTGGTGTAGCCAATTCATTTTAGTTTATGGTAATTCACCTACTTATATTTTGATCTCTTGTAACAGATTTTGATCAGGCCATGGGATGCCAACAAGCATGTGACATGTTCAAAGATGTTCCACCTACAGATCTGCCAAATATTCCAAAGAAACAGAAGCGAAAAAAGTCCAGGTCAAGTTCTTCTCTAAAGTCGTCTTCTTCTAGATCCTCACGAGGGTCAAAGTCGAAGACTGCATTCAATGACATGGATACAATTTCAAACCTACAAATTTAAAAACGGATTAAGATTATGAACTTGGTGGGAGAAGGGAAAACCCCCTCCCAAAAAAAAAAAACAAAAAAAAAAAACAAAAAACGTTGATGTGCATAGTAAACATTGTGAAATCCCCTTTCGTTGCTAAGGTTATTTAAAATGTCAAGAAAAAATATAGGAGGTTGAACAAATCTTGTGTAAATTTTGAAAATCATATTTTCTAGGAAAATGGAAATTAGGTGGTGGCAACAGATGTGAAAAGAAGAAAGAATGATCAATGTCCAAGGAAGACCTTTGAAGATGCAAACTTTGGTTTAATGAGGAAGAATCATGCATATGGTTGGATTCCTTGGCTCTGCTGGTGGGGGGGAGATGATTGAACTTAAACAAGAACACAAGGGGATTTTCTATTTAACAGTTGGTGATGCTCTTTTCCTAGTTATGAATGGTCCTTGAGCTAGAATGTTTGTTGACAACCTTGAAAATTCTTCTCAAATTCTAGAATGTAAAATTAATTCTTGCTGATACTAGATTGTACAAGTTGCAGTTTCAATTATACCAATATTGTTTCTCAGATGTTGTGGTGCAAGGAATGCACCAAAATTCTTGATATCAAGATATGTTATGCCCTGAAACAGCTATACATACATACATACATACCTATAGTGCATGCAATTGCATAAACTTATGCCATCAAAACCAAACTTAGAGAAGTGCAAGCTGCAAAACTATAAACCAGAACACAAACGGGGCTCAATATGATGCAAGCCATGAAGTGGTTGGCCACGATGTAAGGTATGCCAAGATGATTTGGTAGCTGAAATGATATGGCAACTATGATGATGTGGCATGAAGGAGAAAATTTATTGACACAACTTTTATTGCAACTAGTTGTAGACTCATGCGATGTGTGAGAATATATAATTATTTTCAGATGTACAATGTATAATTTATTCTTTAAATTTTATTATACATAATTTGTTCATCCTAAAAATTAAACAATTTCTAAAAGTAATTTTTGTCTCTCTATTTTTACAAATATATAATTTTTACTATTTTCAGTGTTTCTGATTGATATTATTCTTTTGATACAAGTAAAATTTTTAAGTTTCTAATGTCTCATTCTCTTAAGGAGATTATTGTAATAATCAAAATTTATCATGTAATTACAATTAATACTACTTAAATAATTAATAGACACAACTTACCAGTTATCACTCATATAGATTGTGTTTTGATATGAACTCAAATTCGCACTTCCATACTAAGGGGATCAATTTATACAAAAATAAACCAAAGTTATTAAAGGGAGAAAGGATAGAATGGACTAAACTGAACTAGACCAAATGGACCAACGGACCAAATAGGACCGAAATGAATTGATTAGCTGAACTGAACCGAATGGACCGATGTGGAACAAAATGTACCAAACCATACCAAATTGGCCGAATTGGACCAAAATTCTACGTTGCTATGAGCCATATGACTCAATAAGAGGTATGTAATAACAATAAACAAACTAGTAGAAAAAAGTAGTAGGTACATGTAAAAATAATAGGCGACTACATTTATAGTTTGTCACGTCAAAATTGTGGCAAAAGTTATGGCACAAAAATTATAATCCTAAAAAAACTTGGCATAAGGATATGGTTGAACCTAACAAGGCTCATAAGGCAGCAAGTGTGGCAACTTCAATAAGCAAGGCTCATTTGACACGAGATTAAATATTTTAGGCATGTGCTTAATTGTTTTGTTATAGAAAAAGTTAGTTAAGTATGAGCTTGACAAATAAATAAAAAACTAAATCGGGGTAAATGTTTTTATTAATCATGAAGATATTTTTTGAGAAATGAATCATGAACATTATATGATACTATTTGTTCATGGAACAACCATGAGATTCCTGTGCATTCATTGCTTTTCTTTTGACATGGGCTTATGCCAATTGCAAACGTTAACAACCACGTAATAGTTTATAGATTATGTTAACGGGTGTCTTTAGAATAATTGTTAATAAACTATATTAAGAAGGTTTTGACATCGCTTAATATGAGAAATATAAAAAAGTTGTCAACAATTGTTTTTTTATAATCATTTTTTCATAAAATATTTCTAAAAATAGTTTCTAAACTAATATCCTTAGGTTATTCTTTAACATTTTTCATAATTTATTGGCTCATTTGGAAAATTTTGTACAATGGCATGAATATAACTAAATAGCATCATATACATGTCTTTTCTAATGAATCTCAGAGGGGTCCTCCTACCTGTGTCACTGGGGCATGAAGCAAATATAGAAATATACTAGTGGTTGCACAAATTCAAAAAGTTCATTCTCAATAGTAATAAACATCAAATTATCCAAGTCATTCTATGTAATATAATAACAATATATTATTATACACTATATATATAATGCAGTAGGATAATATTTAATCAAAGAGAATATAGAAGATAACAACTTAAAACACAAAACTAAATTACATCAACTCAAAGTAAAATTCTAATTAACACAAAAATTCATCAACCTAAAGAATTGATGCAATAAAAAAATATCAAACAAAAAATGAAAAACAAATTGAGAGAGAGAGAGAGAAGTAACTTTTTTTGTGTGAGAAAACTATGCATAGAATGAAAAAGAAAATGTCAAATTTATAGTAAGATATTGAGAATAAGAAGAGTCAAAATAAAGGAAGATAAAAAGGTAGAGAAAGAATGATATTAAGGTAGAAAGTAGTGGGGAGATGAAGAAGTAAAATGAAAGGAGAGTTTTGGAAAATTAATAATAAAAATAATGGTTAAAAGATATTTTAATTTTTAAATAATTAAGTCACCTTAAATGAGAAAATGTTTAAAAAAATATATAAGAAAAATTGAAAATAAAAAATGATGACGTGGTGGCTGATGTGGCTCAACGTGAGCGTAGCAACATTAAATGCTACGCTTCAGCTTTTAGTAATATATAGATATAGACTAGTTGTAGACTCATGCGATGTGTGAGAATATATAATTATTTTCAAATATATAATCTATAATTTATTCTTTAAATTTTATTGTACATAATTTGTTCATCCTAAAAATTAAACAATTTCTAAAAGTAATTTTTGTCCCTCTATTTTTACAAATATATAATTTTACTATTTTCAGTGTTTTTGATTGATATTATTCTTTTGATACAAGTAAAATTTTTAAGTTTCTAATGTCTCATTCTCTTAAGGAGATTATTGTAATAATAAAAACTTATCACGTAATTGCAATTGATATTACTTAAATAATTAATAGACACAACTTACTAGTTATCACTCATATAGATTGTGTTTTGTTATGAACTCAAATTCTCACTTCCATACTAAGGGGATTAATTTATACAAAAATAAGCCAAAGTTATAAAAGGGAGAAAGGATGGAATGGATTAAACTGAACTAGACCAAATGGACCAACGGACCAAATGGGACCGAAATGAATTGATTAGCTGAACTGAACCGAATGGACCGATGTGGAACAAAATGTACCAAACCATACCAAATTGGCCGAATTGGACCAAAATTCTACGTTGCTATGAGCCATATGACTCAATAAGAGGTATGTAATAACAATAAACAAACTAGTAGAAAAAAGTAGTAGGTACATGTAAAAATAATAGGCGACTACATTTATAGTTTGTCACGTCAAAATTGTGGCAAAAGTTATGGCACAAAAATTATAATCCTAAAAAAACTTGGCATAAGGATATGGTTGAACCTAACAAGGCTCATAAGGCAGCAAGTGTGGCAACTTCAATAAGCAAGGCTCATTTGACACGAGATTAAATATTTTAGGCATGTGCTTAATTGTTTTGTTATAGAAAAAGTTAGTTAAGTATGAGCTTGATAAATAAAAAAAAAAAAACTAAATCGGGGTAAATGTTTTTATTAATCATGAAGATATTTTTTGAGAAATGAATCATGAACATTATATGATACTATTTGTTCATGGAACAACCATGAGATTCCTGTGCATTCATTGCTTTTCTTTTGACATGGGCTTATGCCAATTGCAAACGTTAACAACCACGTAATAGTTTATAGATTATGTTAACGGGTGTCTTTAGAATAATTGTTAATAAACTATATTAAGAAGGTTTTGACATCGCTTAATATGAGAAATATAAAAAAGTTGTCAACAATTGTTTTTTTATAATCATTTTTTCATAAAATATTTCTAAAAATAGTTTCTAAACTAATATCCTTAGGTTATTCTTTAACATTTTTCATAATTTATTGGCTCATTTGGAAAATTTTGTACAATGGCATGAATATAACTAAATAGCATCATATACATGTCTTTTCTAATGAATCTCAGAGGGGTCCTCCTACCTGTGTCACTGGGGCATGAAGCAAATATAGAAATATACTAGTGGTTGCACATTTATTAACAACTAAGCACGACATTCCCATTGTCTTTGTTTGTTCAGAAGTGAGATATGCCGGCATGCCCAGATCAAGTTGAAATCTTTTCAATAATAGATCCGATTAGAAATCAAATCAAAGTGAGATTATGTTGGATAATGAATGAGGAAAGTTAGTGCATTAGTTTTGTTAATGACTGCAACCTAGTGTGCCACATTCTCAACTAAAGGTCAATCACAAATGTTTGAAGTTTGAACAATTTCTTTGGTCTACTCTGGGTTAAAATACATTCATGCATTATAAATTTGGTATTTATGTCAAATTTTAAATTCACATTTTATGTTTAATAAATCTAATCCATTCCTCATTCTCAAAAAAGAAAAAAAAAAAGAAAAAAAAAAGATTAAAGATTATCTTTAATTTTTTTTTTTTTCCAAATTATTTGGGTTGGGAGATAAAATAAAATTTGATTTTTGAACCGACCTTCTGGGCCCAAGCATCATGAAGGTGTAGACTGCCAAAATAGCCCCATCATTCTACAAGTGAGAAGGCCCACTTATTAACCCAACGGACCAATAAATTAGCGGTAAGGGATTAGTAACATGTGTAATACTGTAATGTAATTAATGGAAGTTTCAATTTTCTGCATTCAATTTTTTTTATTTACTCCTATTCTATCCACCCTCATTAAAAGTGGACCATATCAAGCTTCGGATACTGTGTTTTTTGGTGGATAATAACTTTCAGAATCTTTAATACTCCTATCAAAAAAAAAAAGAATCTTTAATACTAATCTTTAAACATTTATTGTGTATACTTTTAAAAAAACAGAAAAACATTTATCGTTTAAACAGGTGCGTCAAATTTCAATTAGACGCTATAAGGTAAAAGTTACAAGTTACAACAGAGGCTGCAAAAAGGTACAAGAAAGATTCAATGAAATTGGAAGTGATGTCAGATAGAAATAAATTGAATACTAGAAAAATGTTTCAATAGCAATTAGTTAATTATAACTGTGAGGAAAAAAAATTATGGTGCACAACGGCACCGATTGTATTAATGAATTCTTAACCTCTAATATATGAATTTTGAAAAGAAACAGTATCATTTCAGCTGAATTTTCATCTTCTGTTTTCATTAAAATTGTACCTATATGACTGTTGCATCCTATCCTTGTAATGCAATTGGACAATGGTACAGAGTAAGGGTGGTAATTTATGTTCGTCTGTTGGGTTCATGTCAATTATTTGACTATATAGGTTAACACCAATCTAACATCTTTATTAAACGGATCAAGATTCATCAACCCTAATACAACCTGTTTATTAAACATGTCAATTATGTTGACCCATTTATCCAATTTTATCAAAGCGAAAAAAATAATAATAATATTTACCAAATTGATCTAAATTATGAAAAACCAACAAATAATTTTTTTTTTAATATAAAATCCAGAACTAATGAGTAAATACGTCACAAATAATCAATCATAATATGTTAAGGAAAATAAACCACAACAACTAATAAGTTTATATACATAGAATTTGAAGGGTATATTGGTAAAATATCATTTAATTAAACGGATTAGACAGTTGAAATTGGTTCCATGAGTTGAATACTAACCCGACTCGTTTATTCGTGTCAACCCGAATATGACATGATTCTGTTAAGTCTCAACCCATAACTTACTAATTTCATATCGAGTCGTATCGTGTTCGTGAATTGTGTCAAATTTTGCCTCGCCTGTTACAGAGTACAAAGAAATAAAGAATCAACGTGATGTTTAAGTTTACAAATAGAGGTTAATATTGATGGTACAATTTTATTTTTTTATTTTTTGCTGAAAACTGCGGAACAATTGGATTATGGTACAGAGTACAAAGAGGTTAAAACTGTCAACTGCGGTGTTTTCGTCATTCTAAGTTATTATACCAGAAACTACAAAATTCAAATGACCGTTAATTCTTAGCACCCGCCAAATACATCGCTGACTTTAGAGGAGGAGGTTTCAGCTGACTTTTTCTCCACCAATATAGCTCACTACAATCCCAAATGTCAATCTTTGAGTTTTCCTCTACACCCATTTTCTCAATCACTCTCTCTAATACTCTACCATGTATGTTGCTATCAATCTGGATCAATTTCATCAATTCCTTCTTATGCTCCTTTGAATCTTTGCAACCATTTTCAACCAAAAAATACGTGATATCCTCAAATACATATACTTTCATCCTAAGATCTTCGTCCCCGCGGTCCTAAAAGAAAGACATGAAAAGGGCATTTGGAATGCTAACATTTGTGTTTTTCTTCTTGCCTTTTGGAGTTCGTTTGAGTAAAAACCAAGATTATGATGAAATGCCCGCCGCCCCACCACCTGCAGTAGAAAATTGTGATGGGATTTTCTTGTCCTATGACTTCCTCTCTCGGACGAAAGAATATCCACATGTGAAGAATGCAACTGCACAATCTTGGGCCTTCAATTCCACAGCAAGGGTATTGAACACGGGCAAATTCGAGCTCAAAGCATGGAAGATTTTTATCAGGTTTCAACACGAGGAGATTCTAGTTAATGCTGGAGGAGCAGTTTTAATGGATGGTGATGATTTCCTAGCTGCTGTTGGGAATGGGAGTTATTTTTCAGGATCTACTCAGGCGGATTTGAAGGCCTCAATTGACACTGCTGGAGATTTTACCCAAATTCAAGTCAAAATTCAGTTAAGTGGCACTCAATTTGGAGTGAAACCACCTGGGATTCCAATGCCTAAAACAATAAGGCTTGTTAATGATGGATACAAGTGCCCAGCACCAACTCATCGTAGTAAGTACTTGATTGCTCTTGTTTCTTTTATGCCTCTAATTTCTCTTACCAATCTAAATTTATTATACATATATATATATATATATATATATTTCTGCAGAGACCTCGATGTATGTATGTTGCGCTAGAAACCCAAAATTTAAGGTCAAAGTTCTAAAAATGAAGTTCTTACCGCGCCAGAATGGAGATCTTACCATTTCCTATGATGTTCTTCAAGCCTATGGGAATAACTATATTGCCCAGGTGACCATGGAGAATAAAAACCCTTTAGGACGTCTTGATCATTGGAACTTGACTTGGGAGTGGATGAGAGGGGAATTTATAAGCACAATGAAAGGAGCTTACACATAAAATAGACTATGCGGATTGCATTTATGGAGTGCCTGGTGAAATTTACACAAACATGGATTTTTCTGAAGTCATGAATTGTGAAAGGAAGCCAGTCATCAGTGACTTGCCTCCCGAGAAAGCAAATGACACAATAGTAGGAAGAATACCCTATTGCTGCAGAAATGGAAGTCTTTTGCTAACCATCCTAGATCCAAGCAAATCAAAGTCTGTTTTTCAAGTGCAGGTGTATAAAATTCCACCTGATGTGAATCGGGCAGCTCTTTATCCCCCCGAGAAATGGAAAATTGTAGGCACTCTTAATCCAGACTATAAATGTGGACCTCCAATTAGAGTGGATGCAACAGAATTTCCAGACGCTAGTGGGCTTCCGGCAGTAACCACAGCAATTGCAAGTTGGCAAATAGTCTGCAACATCACAAGGCCAGCCAAAAGGAACTCTAGGTGCTGTGTTTCCTTCTCTGCCTATTACAATAACTCTGTTATACCTTGTAATACATGTGCCTGTGGTTGTGGTGACAATAAAAGATGCAATCCGGATGCCCCGTCTATGCTCCTCCCTCCAGAAGCTCTTCTTTTTCCCTTTGAGAATAGGACACAAAACGCATTAGCTTGGGCCAAAATAAATCACTACAACATTCCTAAGCCACTACCTTGTGGTGACAATTGTGGGGTTAGCATAAATTGGCATGTCAACACAGACTACATGAGTGGATGGACTGCCCGGATCACTCTATTCAATTGGGAAAAAATAAATTTTGAGAATTGGTTCACTGCAATTCAAATGAAGAAAGCTTATCGAGGTTACGAAAAAATTTATTCTTTCAATGGGACATTAATTCCAGAGCTCAACCATACCATCATCTTTCAAGGTTTACTAGGCTTGAATTTTTTAATGGGAGAGACAAATGGATCAGACCCAACAAAAGATCCAAGAGTACCAGGAAAGCAACAATCTGTCATTTCCTTTACAAAGACACAAACCCCGGGTATTACAATAGCAAAAGGAGATGGATATCCTTCAAGGGTCTTTTTCAATGGGGAGGAATGTTCACTTCCTACAAAATTTCCTATGATGAGTAATGGGAATCAATATCATGTAAATATGGTAGAAATAATTAGGTTTTTTATTTGCTCTCTGATTACTTATGCTTTTGGGAGACTATTCAATTAGATACCAGAAGCTAGAGTCTTTTGTAAAAAAGAACAGGCTTGTATTTTTTTTTTAGTTCAGATATAAGCTAAATAATTCATAGCAGTACAAAATTCATTGTGTCCGGTTGCAAAAACAAAGGTCTTCTCACAATCATAAGTACGACAGATTTCATTATTTACTTGAGAGAATGTTGCACATTTGAAGTAGTTAAAAAAAGAAAAAGGAAAAAAAAAAAAAATAAGGAATTTCTATGACAAATACTTGAAAGAAGAAGTTGCATATAATGATATAAAGGAACTTCCTTTCACTTGAAGACAATAATGGATTTCTTCCCAGAAAAAAAAAAAAAAAAAATTGATTTCAATGGCCTCATATCTAAGAGTGAAAAATGAATTTTACTTGTAAAATATTAATTTCCTATTCTATGGTCCTATAGTAGCTCAATATAGAAATGATTCTTAATGAGTTGCATGCTGTAGGGGCCTTTTTTGTGTTGTGCGTTGGGCTAGGCTGCCTCCTGCGATAGTAGACCCAAGTATTCTGAGTAGGAGAATTGAGACCAGTCTAATTGTAACTCAATTTGGGCTGGCTTGTGCACAATCTATGCCTCGTCTGCTTGGAGTGTGCTTATGGCAGACAGAGCTGTTTCAGATGAGTTATGGCAGATAGATATAATAACAACAAAACATAGTCCTCTGACTTTTTAATAGAAAATGACCAAATAATCCCTATTTACGAAACATAACCACAGTGATAATAATGACTTTTATAAAGAAGATAAAGGAGTAAGTAACAACATGAGTTAATCAAGAATAAATATGAATTAAGTCAAGTTTGGTCCGCAGAAGCAAAAAACCAAAGAAGAAGAACGCTTCCTCTCAATACAGCTAATCTCCTAGGAAAGATCATGCTGTGGGGATTAATGGCTTTAAGGAAATCGGACTTGAATGGTTAATGCCCAAAGGAATCCTTTTTACTTTGTTGGAAGAGAGTAGGATTTTGAGAGAGAGAGAGGGAAATCGACCTACTGGTGCTTGCCCACCATATTAACTCTCTTTGTTTTCTTTTTTCTTTCTTATCTTTTTCTTTCCCTTATTTTTACTTTCTTTCTATTTTATTTCATGATCTTCCCCTATTTTTAGATCCCTCTTTCTGGGCACGGCAAGGGTCTTTTTATAGTGTCTGTCATGACCAAATTTTACTACTTTGCCCCTTAATCACCTTTGTCTAGTATAGGTATACTTGCCAACCACCAAGGGTTCGTCTGTGTGCCACTCCCCTTTACCAGATAAAGGCAGGTTATTTCATTCATTAGTCTACCGTGGCACCCTTTCCTGCCATGGTGTAGGTGCTTTCTCTCTCTATCCTTAATGGCATGCACCTAATGGTTCCTCCCTCAACCTTGCTTCTTTTGGGTTATCTGTCATCCTAGCAGGACCTACCCCCCAAAAGAGCTTGGGCAGGAGCCGCATAATAGGTCTTTTTCCCTCTCCCCACCATTAAACTATACCCCCTTACCTCTGACCTATGACCCCACCACGTCCCATATTGGCTAGGTACAGGCTAGTGGTAACTGGGCCTTGCGCGTGCTTCCCTTTCATATATGTCCAAAATCTGCCTACTGCTCATGCGTTTGCTGCGATCTAGAGGCTTGCTTGCACAAACTGCCGCCTTTCTTCATCCTTTTATGTGGGCTGTTTTATAATTCCCTACTCCCCTTAGGGGCTGGGCTTCATTTAACACTAGGCTTCACATTTCTTCCAACCTATTTCTTGATTGTCATCCTGTCCTGCCATATTACTTTGTCATTCCTGCTGTAATGACTTGATCCTGCTGGGCCTTATTAGGCCTGCCACTTATTCTTTCCCCAATGGCTTAGCATGGCTACGGGTTTTCTTACTTATGGGCTCCTGTGTCCCTTTTGTTTTCCCTTGGACATTCTCGGCCTATTTGCTTGTCTTAGGCTTCCTCGACCCTTTTCCTAACTTTGTGTTCCCATGGGCTTTTACTAACTTCATTGGGCTTCCACGGCCTAATTACTTCATACTCATCCTTAGGGTTTGTAGGCCTACCCTCAATCCCCTACTCCCTTTGTTTGCATTGCTTAAGGCCTACTGCGGCCCGTTCTTATTTTTCTACATCATACACTGCCCATGGGTTTGCTATTTGCTATTTCTCTCTTTCCGAGCTCTTTTGAGCTCATTTGCTTCCTCAAGGCCCATTTATTTATTTTATGGAACTGTGATCCATTATTTCTGCCGCTTAGGCTTAATGGTTTTACTCTATACTTGCCATTTCTTTGCTGCCCGTGTTGCTGGGTTGGACTTCCTTCCTTCTATTCGAGTTCCACAAAAAAAAAAAGACCCTCAACACATGCTTTTTGGGGTCAAATAAGGGGTTACACATTGTCATGGCTTTAATGACCAAATGAGGGAACTTTTTATTTTTAGGTAGTGAGCCTTGGCAAGGCACATAAAGATGTGGAGGTTGGTATAGCTTTTTTTAATTTATTTTTTATTTTTTATTTTTATTTTAGAATTTAATAGTTATAACAAGGGGAATGACGATTTAAACACCAATACTTGAGTGCAAACAATGTCAAGCAAAGGGGGAAAAACAAACAAAAACTTAGTCTCTAGCCAAGAAAAGCATGGCAATAAAGTTTCAAATCACAAGCAAGGTAATTAGGGAGGAAGAAGACCTATTCTTTCAAAGCCTAGTTGGGAGATCAAAGATTTTAATCAAATGAAAACCCTATAGTGCACCAGCTATTTTAGGTGCCCACATGGCCATTGATAATATGCCAAGGTTCATATACAACATTTTCCATTTGAGACTCATGGGCTTAACCATGAGTTAAAGTTTTTATTTTTATTATTATTATTTTACAATATGTTAGGTTCTAAAGACTTAGGATTTGATGTATTTAGAACTCTAATGTGTAATGCTGGCAAACCATGATCAAAACAATATATTTAGTCTTGTTTAGGCTTACTCAAAGTTGTGTAATTCATGTAAAGTTGGAATTGAGAGGCTGCAGATGTATTAGTACATTTCGGCCTGGCTCGATCGATCGAAAGATAGACTCGATCGATCGAAAGTCGGCCAGAATGTTTTTCTCCAGAATTTCCAACTCAGCCCTATCTCATTAAACGTTTAGGGTTTTATGTTTTTGCCCTAGGTATATAAGGCAAAACCCTAGCCACGTTTTGAGAGTTGCTCTGGTTGTATTGTTGCTCATATTTTACGGTTTGTGTGAATCTCTTGTGAGATCCTTGAGGAGCTTTCCTTCACATAAACTTAGGGTTTTCAAGGTAGAAATATTATTAACACCTTGATGATCAACTCAGTTGCTGCCATTGGAGCTTAGAGAAACATAAGCAGGAGTGCTTGCACTTGATTGGAGAATCCAAGAAAAAGGAGTCCGTAGATTCAGAGCTTGCATGTGGTCATGTCAGTAAGTTCTACTGGTGGGTAGTATTAGGAAGTCGAGCGTAGGTGCCTGTAAGTCTTTTTGTATGAACTTCGATTCTTTCATATAGTGGATTGAAGTTTACCTTGAAGATAGCTAGGTTAAATCCTCCCCATTTTACCGGTTTGGTTTTCCTAAGTAATCATATCTTTGTGTTCTTTATATTTCCGCTGCTTTATATCTTGATATGATTATTTGATTGTGTTAACCTAGATTTGCATAATTTGACTAAATTAATCACTTGGCTAATAAACTAGGTTAATCCAATTGTTGTGTTTTAAGGGGTCTAAAAACCTAACAAGTAGTATCAGAGCAGGTAGCTCTTCTGTTTTAGATCTTTTGATCTAAGAGCTGATCCTTGACCCTTGTTATCATGGATAATTTGAAGTGTCTTTCTGCTCATGTTTGTGATGATTTGAATAAAAAGGGCACTGTTGTTTCTGTTGATTTTATTGATGTCTATGAAACTCTTCGTAAGGAATTATCTAAATCTTTGAAAATTTCTAAGAAATTTAAAGAAGAGTTAAAATTGGCTAATCTTGAAAAAGAGAAATTGATTGTGAGATTGGATGAGTCTAATAAAAAGAATAAATTTTTGAGAAATAAAATTTCCTGTCAAAATGAGAAGATGAAAAGCTTGGAACAAGAGTTAGTTGAATCTAAAGCTAAAATTGAAAATTTAACTAGTACCAAGCCTACTGTTGATAACAGAAGTATTTCTGTTGCTCTTAACCCTAAAACTGAGAAAATTTATATCCCTCATTTTAAGAGGAATAACAAAGAAAATGCTTATTTTGCTAGGTTAGACAAAGGTAAAAGTTCTGATGTCGACGCTAAAATTTCTAAACCTATGTCTAAACCTACTGCTAGTGTGTAAAAGAAATATGTTTTTGTGCCTACTTGTCACCTGTGTGGTGTTGTTGATCATATTAGACCAAATTGTTCTTTGTTGAGGCAAAAATCAAAATCTGAGACTAAATTTGCTGTTAGGAATACTGATGTTCCTAAATTTGTTCCTATTTGTCACTTTTGTGGTGTCCGTGCTCACATTCGTCATAACTGTCATAAATTGAAATTTAACCATTCTGTGTTTCAATCTCGGATATGTGATGATATTTCTCCTGCCATAAGTCCAAATAAATTGTTTCATATGCTTTTGAAAAATTTAAGCTTGTTGGCTTGTGAAAAGAATTTGCAGGATTTCAGTCTTTCTCAGAAGATTGGTATAATTCCTCAAATACACTCTGCCTCTCATAGATTTTCACCTACAAAGTCGAATACTCATGCTATATGGGTGAGAAAAGATTCTCTAAGGTGAGTGTTGCTGACTTGTTCCTGATTTAATTCTTTCAATTGTTTGTGGACATGTTTTGTTTCTATTTTTGGTTGGTTTGTTTTTTTGGTTGTTTTTTTAATTAAAAAAAATTCAAAAACATTGAAAATTTTCAAAAAGACAAAAATATTTTATTTTGTGTCTTGTTTTATTTTTCTTGAGGATTACATGAATTATGATATCTCTCTCTTGATTTAGAACATGCTTGACATTGTGGAGAAACTTGAATAGTGTGTGTTATATAAGTACTAAGCTATTTATGATTTTGTGTGAATATGTACTAGTTTGTACATGTACTCAAGGATTAATTAAGAAATTGATATTTCTTGCTTATGTACCTTCTATAACTTAGTTTAGCATTATCATGCCTAGTTTTGCATTGTTCATTTAGCATAATACGTGCTTTTTTGTTTTTAGTCATATAGTTTTTAAAACCAAAAAGATTTTTGCGTTTTGTATTTCACATCTTGGATTTATAATCAAGGATTAGCCATATTATCTTTACATAACAAGTTTATGTACTTTGTTTAGCTTTGATGAGCTTATTTATTGCACTTGACTAGTTGAAGCTTTGTAGTGCATATTGTGTGTGAAAGATGTTTATGGTTTTTGATCATTTTGTCTTGATCTTGAAGTCACATGTCTTTGATTGTCAGACTTGAACTTTTTAAGAAATTCATAAATAACCATCTTACCACTGTTCACTAACCAATCATGAACACCTTAGTGCATATCGTAAGATTCTGTGCTCAAGAAAGTATAACACATGCACAAAAAGAACATAAAGTGTAGCCTCGGTTTAAATGATTAATGCTTAAAATTAGTGTGTACTATTAGACTTGATGCCAAATCACATAATTAAAATTAGTGTGTATATTATGAGGCAAAATTTAAGAAACTTACATGATTGCAAGCTTATGATCTAGGAGATGTGGGAGTTATATAATGTAACTTTTTAGGTGATAGTCTCTTTTAAATTCTATGTGATGAATTTTGTAGACTTTGTGATTGATTGCTATTCACATATCACCTCACATGTATCTCAAACTTTTGCTAGTTGCACACACTACACAAGTTTCTCTTTGCTAAACTTGGTACATTTTATTGTGTGTGATCTTGTTGTGGCCATCCAAGATTAAATATTCCTTGATCTTAATGTAAAATGTGTTTAATATTTGGGAAATTGAAAATTCTAGAGCTTGAATGTATCCGAATTGGGGATTTGTTCAAATTGGGTTCAATTGATGCGATTGACTTGTTGAATTGATGTAATTGATCATTATATTATGTATTCTAGCTTGTGTGATGATCAGTTAGTCAAATTTTTTCAAAATCTTAACAAGTGGTTTTCAATTTTGGGGTTTTTATTAGAAACTCTGTGCTCAAGCCAATTTTGTGAATTTGAACTTATATTGAACTTAGTTTCACTACATTAGAGTATGCATCATGACATATTTTTTCATGCATCATTTGTGTTTAGGATTCACATGCATTGCATTGTTTTTGTATCCATCTTGCAGCTTTGCAATCATATCTCTCATTGTTTTCACACATAACATGCATACACTTTACTCCATTGGGTACTCAAATTGATCAAACGATTGATTGATTAATTTTTGAGCTATGTACTTTCTAGTATATGCCTTTTTTATGTGTGAACTGTAGAAAATGTTTTTCTTAAGAGATATGGTGGATAATCAATGTGCAAATATTTTCTCTACTCATGCAACTGTTTATGGGTCACATAGTACCATGTTTGCATTTTATTGAAAAAGAGAATATTTTTTCTCTTCATGTGTATCCTCAACTTAGTTTTTTTTTTTTTAAACTTGGCTTGTGTCTTTTTATTTATTCTCCCCCCCTCCCTAATTTTTCCCCAAAACTGTTTTTCCCAACACTTGTTTTGTGTTTCCTATTTTTATAGGGGGAGAAGCTTGTTTTTAACATTTGTTGTTCCTAGGGCGAGTTGTCTCTATTTTCTATAGAGTTGTATTTTTTTTTTTTTGTGTTCCCTTGATTCTCTTATCCTTTATTGTGTATGTTTACTCTTTATTGAGTTGTCTTTGTCAATACGTGATAAAAATGGGGAGATTTATTTGAAATGTGGGAATATGTGTCGAAAATATAAGAATGTTATGTTTAGGGGGTGTTAACATTGTTTTTTATGTATCTAACTTAGGGGGAGAGTTAGCTTACATATTTGTTGATTTACTGTTTTTCTATCACACATGCGTTTATGCGTTTTGTTTAGTGTTTCAGGAAATATACAGGTTGATTCAATTGAGCTACTATCTACACTTGCAACTGATAGATAGTAGTTAGGATTGGATTTGTTGTAATGGGCATTTTTTTTTGTAAAGGGCTTTTATTTATAAACTTTGAGCTTTTAGTTTGTGTTTTGTCACGGATTGCCAAAGGGGGAGTTTGTTAGGTTCTAAAGACTTGGAATTTGATGTATTTAGAACTCTAATGTGTAATGTTGGCAAACCATGATCAAAACAATATGTTTAGTCTTGTTTAGGCTTGCTCAAAGTTGTGTAATTCATGTAAAGTTGGAATCGAGTGGCTGCAGATGTATTAGTACATTTCGACCTGGCTCGATCGATCGAAGGATAGACTCGATCGATTGAAAGTCGGCCAGAATTTTTTTCTGCAGAATTTCCAACTCAGCCCTATCTCATTAAACGTTTAGGGTTTTATGTTTTTGCCCTAGGTATATAAGACAAAACTCTAACCACGTTTTGAGAGTTGCTCTGGTTGTATTGTTGCTCATATTTTGCGGTTTGTATGAATCTCTTGTGAGATCCTTGAGGAGCTTTCCTTCACATAAACTTAGGGTTTTCAAGTTAGAGCTATTATCAACACCTTGATGATCAACTCAGTTGCTGCCATTGGAGCTTAAAGAAACACAAGCAGGAGTGCTTGTACTTGATTGAAGAATCCAAGAAAGAAGAAGTTCGTGGATTCGAAGTTTGCATGTGATCATGTCAGTAAGTTCTACTGATGGGTAGCATTAAGAAGTCGAGCGTGGTTGCTTGTAAGTCCTTTTGTATGAATTTCGATTCTTTCATATAGTGGATTCAAGTTTACCTTGAAGATAGCTAGGTTAAACCCTCCCTAGGTTTTTTATCGGTTTGGTTTTCCTAGGTGATCATATCTTTGTATTCTTTATATTTTTGCTGCTTTATATCTTGATATGATTATTTGATTGTGTTAATCTAGATTTGCATAATTTGACTAAGTTAATCACTTGGTTAATAAACTAGGTTAATCCAATTGTTGTGTTTTAAGGGGTCTAAAAACCTAACAAAATATATGAGTCAAAGTTTGAAAGTGATATTCCTTCTTAAAGGGTCATGACTCATCGGTGACGAGAAATCTTCTTCCTTGAGTTTGACCATGGTGTTTTGAGCTTTAACCGAATATCCATGCAATTGGTCTTGCTCCTTATATGAAGAAAGTGATCTTGACATGGCAAGTGAACTAGATAGTGAGTGCTAAATGAGCTGAAAGGTCTTTGATTTTATTGGGCGCCCAACTAGTAGTTCTTTGTCCTCAATTATAATGTGGTCCTTGACAAAATTTGGTGTCCAAGCAATCCAAGTGCATATTCTGCCCATTAAGGTTTGGGTCTTTCAAGAATACTAATGGGGTTCATAGGTCTTGTAGCCCAAATAATCCACTTGTCTCACCAAACACCTTAAAGTTGGACACTTTCCTTCAAAGCTGGTTTTTTGTAATTATATGAACCTCTTTACCTCTATTGAGGAAGCGCAATCTGTGAGAAAAGAGAAATGAAATAGCGTTTGGGTTGTGAAGTTTACTCTGTGAAGTAGTAAATTATGAGTTATGAGCCCAACTTGTGAAGGAGACAAAACATAGGCCACGAGTCTAACCCATTAGGCTAATCGTTATCTTAAAAATATGTGGATTGTGAGCCCAATTGATGAAGTAAGAAAAATTAGCTGAAAACGGTAAAGTAGAAATATTGTGGATCAACAGCCCAATCTGTTTGAAAAGAAGGCCGGTATAGTTGAAATTTTTGTCCAACTTAGGAGTGAGAAACTTAGACAAAAATTTCAACTAGTTTGGTGGCCTCCTTTTCAAAGAAGGGTTTTTTTTTTTTTTTTCAAAGAAGATTTGGGGATCAGGCTCTATGTGAACCAACCCGGTCCATGAAAAAATTGTCTAAAAAACACAATTATATTTGAAGAAATGCTATATTTTCACAACAAATCTTATACAGTTGATTGATATTGGTTGTTACGTATGAATGACGTATGAATGAAAAAGTAATTCAAGTTGTGAACTCAAATCAAAACCAATATTAACTTACCACTTATAATTTATTATATAATTTATTATGAATGTATTATAAAAATATTATAAACATAGTACTTCTCTTACATTTGAGTAAGCGATGGGCCCTAACAAGCCAAACTGATGCTTTGTATCTGCAAAAACAAGAATGTCAAACCGGCTTCCCTAATCAATTAATAAAAGTAATAGTAAACTAATACTAATCACAACCGTCAACCTATTCCCATTTAAAATATTGACAGCCCCTTTTTTGTGAAATAACGAAAAAACATAATATACGAAAAAACAAAACGTACACCTCGTAATGATCCCCATTTTCACCACTATTTCAATACATTTCCCTCCTCAATTATTATTCCAGTATTAAATATACCACTCTCGAAGTCTCCAAAAATTTCTACCACATCCCATGGCAAGAAAAGAAAAGAAAAAAAAAAACTGATATGTGGAAATGGGTCTCGTAAAGGCCTAAAAATCTGCTGTGGTGTCACAGCTATTCTCCTAATAACTCTCATAGTGGTGATGGTTATCTTGTATTTCACCATACTAACGCCTAAGAACCCCGAAATAACTTCTCAGCCTGTAGTCCTTGAACACTTTGAATTTTGGATGATTTTAAATGGGGTCCAGGTACCTTGAATTTTACTTCGGCAACCACCTTGCATGGCAAGGCCATCATATTGAAGGTATTCAAGAAGAAAGCGACCAGTGATTGCACATGTGACACCTCTCTCTTCCTTGGAAACATCAGCTCTCATTTTGATTACAAATCCTCAGTGAAATTTTGAATTTTCATTGATCTTGTCTTTGTTTTGTAATACATACCACTTATATTGGGGATTCTTTTGTTGATTATCTGATATAAGCCATTATGAAATACACTTTTGTTGTTGCTTTCAATTTCTTTTTGTTAAAAGAACTTGTGGATGATACAAGCATGGTGTAAATTTAATATGTAGCACTTATATTTCTACTTCAAAACTGGCCCATTTGATTCTCTCAAATTTAAGAGCGATACTGCTTCAGATAGAGAAATTATTATATGTATGAAATATCAATGTAACATTGCATTATTGAAGCAACATCGGAGGTCCGTACCTGAAGATCTTTGATGATTTCTGTCTTCAAGATAGAAAGCCAGAACCTGCAAAGCCCAACCATTATGCAGGTCTTGGATAGAGCTGTTAAACTTTATTGTTATACAAGTCAACCTCAAATATAGTAATACGTTAATAAAGAAACTCATAAGTATAAAGCTTGATTTAAGGATACATAATATTATATGGTTATTTGTAAAATATATATAGTTTTTTATTTTATAATTTGATATTATAATGGGAGATAAGATATTTAAATCCTAGATCTCTTGATCTTGAAAATATCAAAAAAGTGTCAATTCATTAAGTTACAAAACTCTTGAGCCTTGACTATATATATGGACTACAGATTGAATTCCCTTGTAAATAAGTTTATAATAAATCAAATTATAGTAGATTTTGTAGCAATATATATATATATATATATGTGTGTGTGTGTGTGTGTGTGTGTGTGTGATTTTAATAATAAGGGTTTGTTATATTCTTATAAGTTCAAAAAATAAAATTATTCTATCTAATATAATCTCTACTATAATTTTGCCATTAATTGTTGTCATAAAGTTTTGAAAGGGTAAGAAAATTTAGTCATTGTATTTACTTTATATAAGAAAAGAATAAGTTCATTAAGTAAGTTGTGAACAAGTTTGAGTTTGACTAGCATAAAAACAAATTGAGGTTAAATATGTAATCTAGCTTGATGGTAAGCTCAAGCCTGATTCTGTTTGAAATAACCAATCCTAAAATTTTAACATTAAGCTTAACTTGTTCACAAGTTAAGTTTAATTTACTTAACTTGTTTTCAGAAGTTAAGTAAACTTGAGTCACAAGTTTACTTAACTTGGTTAAGTAAACTCGAGTTCATGAGTTTTATGTCAAACCTAAAAGAACAAGGTCCATTGGTTGAGGGGTTGGAGATAAACAATTTTACATCTTGGGATACACAAAGAAATTGTCGGAAAATTCTGAGGGATTCAAGATGAAGAGTTTTATGTTTTAGGAACCTGACATAATTAAACCAGGACTACCATAAATTGTCCAATGAGAGGGAGGGTGTAACAGAACAAATCTTAGCTGTTGTAACTTAGTTGAATTCAATTTTCCCTAGAGGAAGATAATATATTTTTTACTACGTTAGTTAATGAAATCGTATGATTGAGTTTAATTTAAGAATTTAAGTTGCACCATTTAAAATACTCTACTAAAGTTTTAAAATAATAAAAGTACTTCAAATTTTACTATAGTAAAATTTACAAATTGATGTAATTGCAAATGTGGTTGGTGGATTTCAATTACTATGTAAGTAAATAATTGATTTATTTTTTTTCATAATTATTAACACATCAAATTATAAGATTTATATAATAAAATTTACCATTAGAGAAAATGCTTAGTATATACGTCACATTGTTAAGGAAGAATAAGGACCACAAGAGGGCTTATAATCAGTGGGCCTATTTGTGACATGACCTAATAAACCACGTGTAGAACAATAATAGTTGAGAAGAATAATACTTTCTCTGTCTCAATTTGTTTGACATGTTTGAAAAGTCAAATTTTTTGAAGAAACATTATTTATTGTCTTGATTGCCTTCTAAAAATGTATAAGTTTACAAAACTATCCTTAAATAAATTTATCTACTTTTTTTTTTTAAATAGTTATTTTTAATGAGTCAACTAAAAAAGTGCCCTAATTAGATTGATTTTTTAAATATTTGTTAGTTTTCTTTTCAAATAGTTTTGAAAATAAAGTAGGGGTATAATAGGAATATTAGTAAATTAATGACTTTTATTTTTAGAAACAGAATAATATTTTGGAGCTATTTTAAAATGGAATAGAGGACAAACAAACTGGGACGGAAGAAGTAAATTATAATTGACACCAGGTGTTCATGAGGTTGGTGAATATTGAAACTCAAACGGTGTAATTAAGGGTCTGTTTGGTACATGTACTTAAATAACAGTTTTCAGTTTTTAAACAATATTACTCGTATTTTTATACATTTTTTTACCAACATGTATTTTTAAAAAATACAAATAATATTATTAGAATAACATTACTAAACGGGCTCTAAATGTTTCTCAAAATATAAGTTCTTGTTTTTGTTGATAAATGTCCTGCTCCTGTCATTACTATCTCACCAAACATCAAATCAGCTCTTCAATCTTCATCTTGGGCCCCAACTAACAAAGAATCAGTTCAAATCAATGTCGGTAAAACTTGTTACGCACTCGTCTGTATACACAGGTGAAAACAACTTAAACTGTGTGTTCACCAATTTGTACACGTGTTCGTACGTACAGATGAAAAACATCTGAAATCAACACACTAATACATGATTTTAGTTGTTTTTTTATATGTGTGTATAGACGTATTTACAAATTGGTTCGTGTAATTAACACTACTCAACTTGTTATTACGTGGCCCTTGTTATTGTGGTTTGCCAATGAGAATCCTAGATTTCGTTTTGCCGTGTAATTGAGGGAGTTCTTGACAACCAGGGAGAATTCATGTTCCTTCAGTCTTCTCTCTCTCTCTCTCTCTTAAGGTTCTTATCAGTTTTACCAAAGAAATAAGTTGGGAATAAAGAAAACATAAGGGCAATATTAAAAACTCCAATATTCCATAGCCAAGGCCCAGCGGGGACCTCAAAAAACAAAGAACCCCAAGAAAATAAACAAGGGTAATGAAGCATAGCATCTGACTAAAAAGAACCAGGGGGACAAAAAATGATCAAACTGGTTAATAAATTAAAGACAATGTTGGTACGTACGTTCCCACATGGGCTAAGATGATCAGATCAATTACTTCAATCTTCCAAACCAAATTCAAAACTTGGTCTCAGATACGTAGAAGAAATTAATTGATGAAAGTGACTTTTACCAACAATTTGGTCTGAGTACAAATTGTACAAAACGAGAGCTCTTCTTTTAGGGACCACGAACATATCCACAAGTCAATATTGTTATTGATGCAATATATATACTGGAACAAACTAATGAAGTAGAACGAAGATTAAAGTGCCCCAATTAATTTTGCTATACGCAGCGTATAGCTAGAAGTAGAACAAAGATTGTATTTCCTTGATTATCTGAATTTTTTTGTAGTTTTGGATTATGAAGATGTTACATAGGTGTGAGATAACTCCCATATATGATATTTATCTTTAGTCCATAAGTGATTTTGGTCTTTAAAATTTAAAGTGATCACTTACAGTCCTTATAAAGTGAAGAAGTGTTGGTTTTGAGTTTAATCTCATGTCAACAATCATTTTAAATTTTTAGGAACTAAACTTGGTCATGTGCTAAACTTTAAAGATCAATATGTATTCAAGAAGAATTCCATAGTACAACACAACACAACGCATGCATGCATATCATATCCCACTTCAAACCTCAACTAGGTTGATATGGGAGATATCTTTCATAGAAATTAAGAGGCATGGTAGATGATATAGACTTATAGTCCACCATTCAGTCCAACGATCGAGCCACTTGTAGCAAGCCTGCTTCTTTGATATTGAATGCACATAAATGTCTCTGATCGACTTTCACATCTCAAGGGAATGGTTTTGATATTTTTGCATAATTTTGAACATAATTGCATGTTGATGTTACAAATTATCTTTGTAACGTACATTGAAAATTGTCTTGGACGGAAAAGAAACTTTATACATGCAAAACAGATCTTAAACGCTCAGCCAGCCAAAAAAAAGGGGGGGAGATGATGAACTTTCTTTGAAATAGACAATCAGACTTGCAGTAAGCTAATTAAGAGCCTAAGATGACAAAAGCATATCCATTAAAATTGAACGAACTATTGTTACAACCTAATGCTATGTTTGGAAGCTTGGAGGAAGAGGAGAGTAGAAGAGAAAAGAGTAGTGGGGAGGAGAGTAGAGGAGAACGATTATTCTCCATCTTGATTGGATGTATTTAAAATTAAGTAAGGGAAAGGTGAATAATTAGTCTTTTCATAGTTTGTAATTTTGTTAATATGGTAAAGGTAAATTTGGTAATTCATTTAGTCAAGCATTTCTATGCTCTACTCTCCCTCTAAATCTCTCCAGTTTAAGATAATTAAAAATGAGGGGTTAGAAGTAATTAGAACCCTTCCAAACCCCTCCCCCCTTGCTCCCTTGAAAAATATCTAAATAAGGTAATTTAACTTACTTTCCTTCTCTGTACTATATTTTTCTCTACTCCCCTCTCCATCCAAACAAGCTATAAATATAACAGGCAATGCATCCACATTAATTTTCTAAAAAAAAAAAAGACAAGGAATTGAAATAAAATTGCACAAACTATTGTTACAACCTATATATGTAAAATTTTCTTTATCATTTAACAGGCAATGTGCACACATTAATTTTCTAAAAAACAAAGACAAGGAATTGAAATAAATTTTGATATTCTATTTTGCCTTTCATATGATTACAACTCCCAAACATTATTAGATACGATATAAATACTTATACCAAGAATTTTTTAATTCATTGGTACATTAATTCTCCTATGTGAGGAGAACCTAGAGTCAAATTCCTTCACTAATTAAAAAAATTTATAAATTTGGGTTGTTTTGGTGGGGGTAGGATGAAGGATTTTAACCATGAAACGGTGTTTAAAGACTCTAAACACCTTAGAGAGCTTCCTTTAGTAATTAATATAGTATATAGAGATACACTTAACCAAAAACACTGAAGTCCAATAGATATAAGCTCAACAATGTTATATTAACCACTCATTCTTCTTATCATTATTTAATGTGAGAGGCCTCACTCACACATATGCAGCCAACGATCTCCCCATCTCATGTAAATCTCTACCTCTCTGTGGGTTTCAAGATCTTTCCGTAAGTCATGAGCAAGACTTATGTGCTCCCCCTTACCTAATGTGGAAAATTGAGAACTGCACTATTAATTTATGACAGTAAAAAAAGGGCAAGCGAAGGCACTCAAGGTCTTATGATAGATCTTATTAGTTCGAAAATTGAAAGAAAAACTCATAATGGAGCGTCTAAAGTACATGCATAACTTTTATGAGCTACCACGGTTTGGATGGGGTGGACTGGAGGGGAGGGTTATAATTTATAAGCCAGCCTTGGTTAAACAGATGAGTGGCAAGAAAACAAATAAAAAAAAAAGTTCTGTCAAACTGCATGGACTTATCTCTGGACATATTGAGAGATGCTACATCTACAACAATTTTACAACATTTTACAACAAATCACAAGTGGTAAATTTGAAACAAATGCTAAGATTACTTTTTTGCCCTAACAATAACAACCAGTAACAACCTGCCACTTAGGATTTGTTGTAAAAATGTTGTAAAATTATTGTAGATATATCATTTCTCATATTATTATGATCATCATATTGCTATAGGAGTTAAGACAACTCTTAAAGAGATCGACAAAATAGCTCAATTGCACGGACACACAACGCACGTGTATATATATATATATATATTAACTGAAAGGAAATTCATCTCTTAGGGTCCGTTTGGTTAGAATGATGAAAAAGTTTAATAATAAAAAATAAGAAATAGGCAAAAAGTTGGTGGATAGAAAATATTTAGTTTTCTTTCCATGTGTTTGGTTGAGGGAGTGAAAAAGTAGAGAGATAGAAAATTATTTTATTTAGTTGAGTAGAAAAGTAAGAAGATAGAAAAAATAATTTGTATAAATTTACTCTCATGCTCTTAGTACATAAAAATCAATTTTTTTAATAGTTTATAAAAATTAATTTTTTTTAATTATTTCAAACCAACATAACTATTAAAACATCTAGCAAAAAAGAAAAAGCTAATAATTAAAAAAAAATTGCATTTGAAATTAAAAAGAAAGAAAAAAAAAAAAAAGACACGCACTACTATACCTAGGAAAAGGAGAAAAAAAACGTGTGCACTACTATACTGTCTATACCTGAAGAAAAAAATAAAGAAAAAAGAAGAAGAATGCAGTTGTGTAGAAGCAATAATTTTCCTTAAATAAAAAAAGCAGCATTAAATTAATAAATAAGGGGAGGGTTTTATCAAAAGAAAAAAAAAATGAGAATAAATGGATAATTTCACATTAAACCCAGCCCCTCTTCACTTTTCTCTTTAGTTTTCTTCCCCAATTAAGGAGAAAACTTTTTCCTCTTAAACGGTGGGTCAGGGAGAAAACTCTCACACTCCTCATTTTCTTCTTCTCCAACCAAACACTCTTCTCTCTTCCTTTCTCTCCCCCTCTATCATTTCATCCCAACCAAACACACTTATAATGGTTTTTTTCTTTTCTTTTTTTCTTTTCTTTTTTTTTCAGGATCCAATGGTGAAATAATTAGGAAGGGTAAAATATTATCTTATAAAATTATGTGGCAAGAGAGCAACAAGCAAAAGTTATTACTTTCATTTATTTGTCAAGGTATTTCATATATATATATATAATTGTATAGTATAAGTTAATTGAAGATTGAGTTTAAATTGGAGTAGGGCAACATTGGGTTAGTAAGCTTGACTTTATCCTATTCTTTGGTGAAGGATTAATGAATTAGGACCCTAGTCATGCACCTCGCCATGGTCCAAAGTCAGCATTCTTTCTTTGTTCGGCTCTCTTAGGTTATCAACAAGCCTTCCATTTGTTGAAGATGAAGCTCAAGCACAGAGGAATGGAGGTTCAGATTCAACTCAGACTCAGTAGCACATGCCTCGTGTGAGATTATAAATGGTTAATGCACACCGTTTCATTAAAAGACATTTATAATATAAATTGATGCGCACCATTTCATTAAAGGACTTTAGTGTTACACACTGTTTCAATTGGGTCACTAGTGCTTCTTCACCATGTAGCCAAGGACGATCTAGACTTCCGATCTCCGACGACGATCTGGACTGGATCCGATCTCCGGTGGCGTTGCTCTTGCTCTGAGGGACTAAGGCATAACGACATTGCTGTCTTTAGGTAATAGGTTTGCTTTAGGTTAGGCCTTTAGAAGTTTAGTGATTTCTTTTTCTTTGATAAAGCCTTAGTGATGGATAGATTTAGAAGTGATTTGCTCTGTTACCTATATTGGGGTTTGGTTGTTTTTTTTTTTTTTGTGAGAATTCATGGGTAAGGTTTGCTACCTCTGTAATCTAGTGGGCTTGCTGTGGGCTTGTGGCTCTGTTACTTTTTTTTTTTTTTTTTTTCAGATTTTAGTTCAATTTTTTTTTTCTTTTGGCTTGAAATTTGAAAGTAGAGAAATTGAGCAAATAAATTTTTTGTTTTTTTAATTGGAGGGTGTTCCTAATTTTGTGATTGAGAGTGTTCCTAATTTATTATATAATTTTTTTTCAGGTTTTTTTTAGGTCAGGGTGTTCTTGGAACACCCTGAGCTGTACGAAGCGTCGCCTTTGCTTCACTACAACTGCCTTTTCCTTCTGGCTTTGATAAAATCATTCCATAGCATGTTGCCTTCATGTTGGTCCAGTTCATCGGTGAGAGGTGGACCGTACCTTTTGATGAACAAAAGCTGCAGAACATATTACTAGCATCAATCATAGTCACTATAAATACGTACCTTTCATCTTCTCCATTTTTCTATGGTCCCTCCGAGTGCAAAGGATGGTGGATCTAGAAATAAGTACAGATTGCGATTTCACAAGCGTGTAAAGAATGTTCGTATTCAAATATATAATGGTGAAGAGTTTATCACACACAGAAGTCAAAGGGAATTGCAAAGAAACACTGAATGAAGACGAAGAAGAACAAGAGAGAGAGAGAGAGAAGAGAGAGAGAGAGAGAGAGAGAGAGGAGAGAGAGAGAGAGAAATTGAGAGAAAAATATCTTCTTGATTGAATGAAAAATTATGAACACTCAAAACTTAATACAATCTGAGATACACTCCATATATATATAGTTCACATTCCGCTATAACAAAATAGATACACTCCTAATTATGCGCCTAAAATCACGGAAGCACCAGCTTAATTGTAGCTGTTTTCGCGCCATAGTAACTGACATTTGAGTAACTCAAAAATGACACCGTTTGGCTACATGGTGAAGAAGCACTAGNGACTGAGAGAGATTTAGAGAGAAAAAGAGAGAGAAAAATGAAATACCTTAAGGAGGAGCACTGAGTAGTTGAGCAGGGAGGCCTAAAGGCTGAGGCCGACGTCGTTGAGGGCAGACTCAGTGACAATGGCGACGTTAGCGACGACGACGACGATCTCCGATGTGATGAGGGCGAGCGAAGAGCGAGGACGATCTAGACTTCCGATCTCCGACGACGATCTGGACTGGATCCGATCTCCGGTGGCGTTGCTCTTGCTCTGAGGGACTAAGGCATAACGACATTGCTGTCTTTAGGTAATAGGTTTGCTTTAGGTTAGGCCTTTAGAAGTTTAGTGATTTCTTTTTCTTTGATAAAGCCTTTAGTGATGGATAGATTTAGAAGTGATTTGCTCTGTTACCTATATTGGGGTTTGGTTGTTTTTTTTTTTTTTGTGAGAATTCATGGGTAAGGTTTGCTACCTCTGTAATCTAGTGGGCTTGCTGTGGGCTTGTGGCTCTGTTACTTTTTTTTTTTTTTTTTTTCAGATTTTAGTTCAATTTTTTTTTTCTTGGCTTGAAATTTGAAAGTAGAGAAATTGAGCAAATAAATTTTTTGTTTTTTTAATTGGAGGGTGTTCCTAATTTTGTGATTGAGAGTGTTCCTAATTTATTATATAATTTTTTTTCAGGTTTTTTTTAGGTCAGGGTGTTCTTGGAACACCCTGAGCTGTACGAAGCGTCGCCTTTGCTTCACTACAACTGCCTTTTCCTTCTGGCTTTGATAAAATCATTCCATAGCATGTTGCCTTCATGTTGGTCCAGTTCATCGGTGAGAGGTGGACCGTACCTTTTGATGAACAAAAGCTGCAGAACATATTACTAGCATCAATCATAGTCACTATAAATACGTACCTTTCATCTTCTCCATTTTTCTATGGTCCCTCCGAGTGCAAAGGATGGTGGATCTAGAAATAAGTACAGATTGCGATTTCACAAGCGTGTAAAGAATGTTCGTATTCAAATATATAATGGTGAAGATTTTATCACACACAGAAGTTCTCACTCTCTCTTTCTCTCTCTCTCTCTCTCTCTCTCTCTCTCTCTCTCTCTCTATTGAATGAACTGAAAATTATAAAATGAATGAAACTCTCTCTCTCTTTATTATTTAATAAGACTAACTCTCTCTTTTACTTTTAGTCTTTTGAAATTTGAATTGTGTTTGTGTCTCTCATTGGCCGAACGACTTGACCTTTATTAATTTTTTTTTGTCTGTTTTTGACTTTTGTCTTTTTGAATGTGTTGCTTTTCATATGTAGTGTGTTTGTCAGTTTATCTTAATATCTTATCCGTTGGGTTGGTGTGTGTAGTGTGTTGGTGTTGATATTAATTATCTTTTAGACTAGTGTAATGTGTGATTGTGAAATTTTCTGATTGGCAGGGGCATCAGACATCATTAGGCGTGCTTGTCTATTGAATGAGGTGGGGTGGGATGGGCACATGGGGCTGGATTGCACACTGCTTTAATTATTGTGCTACATATGTGATGTGTAAATAATATGCACATCAGTGGCTCTTTAGTGTAATGTGCACATCAGCACATAGGGCTAAACAATATAACAAATTAAAGCAGTATAATTAATTACAAACAAATTAAAGCAATATAGTTTATTATTAGGCTAAACAACAATAATCAAAGCAGTATAATAAACCAATATATTATAAAAGACAAAAAAAATTAAATTATGTTAGACTAAACAACACCCTGAAAAAATTAAATTAAATTATGATTGTGTAATTTATGCTTGTTGAGGAACACCCTGAAAAAATTTCCTAGAGTCGCCACTGCAATGAAGCATAAGGAAGTTGCAGTGAAGCAACTTAGAGACTCAACTAAGGCAGCTAAGGAATTAATTGCAGAACAAGCAGAGTTAAAGCAATTCTTTTCTACATAGAAAAATTTGTGTACTCAGACAGAGTGGCCACCTTTACAACCAGCCATAGTGAAAACCCTAGCCTCTTAAAGTGCTCTCTCTCTCTCTCTCTCTCTCTCTCTCTCTCATATATTTTGTTAAGCCCTACTTAGGAAGTTAGGGCCAAAAGAGCATCCATATGGGCAATTCACTAGCGAAACTTAGTCCTAGGTTTTGTTGTAGGAGCTCATAAACACATTATTTTAGACCAAAAAAAAAAAAAGGAAAAAAAAATCTTCTTCCATTTGTTTACATCTACTATTTTACATAAACATTTACAATTAATATGAGCAGGGAGGAAACTAGGACTTGGAATTAGGGGTGGCTTTGCTATTAGCTGCATGTAGCAGCTCTAGCCTCCGACTCTGCTATTTAGTCGTTAAGTGCTTCTTCTTTTTTTAGTGTCTTTGATACATACAACTGGGTAAGGACAAAATTAATTTTTTAAAATTGGTTAATTGGACTTAATTTTTTATATATTATTTTGCTATTAGTAATTTTTGTTGTTGTACTAATTTTCTAGGCTTATATATTTTATTTTAGATTTTAGATTTATAAATTTTTTATAACCCTTAAAAGGAGGAAAATGGTAGAATTACAATATTTTTATAAATTGTTGATGTGGCAAGTGGTTATTGTTATGTAAAAAAATAATCATAATAGAAATTTCATACCTTAACAACTTGTAAAAATATGTAGAAAAGTTTGTGACTATAACATTACTCTCAAAAAAATTAATAATATTGTTAAAAAGAGCAACGTGTAATTTTACAAAACAAAATTGCTTAAATTATATACTTATATATACTAATAAATTTTAAAAAAAATAATGGTAATTGTGGGGGCCATTGCCCCCTATTTTCCAAGAATGCCTTCGCCAAACATGAAAGTAAATATATATATATATATATAATAAATAAATAAATAAAACTAGCTTAATTAAGAGTGTCATTGTATGTGCTAAGATAGAGTAAACTGTTGGGAATTCAACAAAATTCCAACCTGTGAGAAACAAAAAAAAAAAAAATAGAGAAAACACACGTCAAAGAAAAACAATCACACGCACAAGACAGTATTTACGTGGTTCAGCAATTTGCCTACATCCACGGAGTTGCAGAGATTTCACTATTATCAGGGAAAAATACAAAGTGCGACTACAGTGTTTTTCTCTCTCTCTAAAAACACGATAACAGTAACAAACCCTAATCACAAAAGCGACTTTTATATCTGCGCACTAGATTACAATGGACTACAAAACGGGCCAAAAAATTTTCCCTAGGGTGTTGCCCCCGGACCCCTAGGAGGCTTGTTCATAGGCTACAACTTGGGCCTATCGGCCCAAGCCTCCACTCCATGGACTAAGCCTCAAAAAAATCTCCCATTAAAAATCACACAACATTATTCGAGTTAAGTCAAATCGTCAACTGGATCAAACATAAACTAGGCTCCACAAAGCCCAACAAATCTCCCACTTAAAGACTAGTTCAATCACCAACATCAACCGCTATCCTCCAAAAGCAATCTCTCATCCCTGCAACTCATCCTCCTGTCCTCAAGCTAGAAGGCCAACTGAAGATGTCTGTTGAGTTCTTAGATCCATATATCTTCTCAAGTATTACCAGCTTATTTTCAACAAGGTACCAGATAAAGTGGTATTTTGTCTGTATATGTTTCGATTTTGAATGAAAAGTCGAATTTTTAGCAAGAAAAATTGCACTCTGACTGTCACTGTGTAGAATGCCCATCTCCTGCTTCTTAACCAATTCATCTAAGAAACCATGTAGCCAAATCATCTCCTTTCCAGCTTTAGTTGCTGCAACATAATCAGTTTCTGTAATAGACAAAGTAACAATCTTTTACAGATTTGAAGTCCATGATATAGCTGTACCACTCAAAATAAATACAAACCCAGTAGTACTCTTTCTACTATCAATATCGCCAGCAAAATCAGCATCTACATAACCCTACAATTTCAAACTTGCACTTGTGAAGCAAAGACATGTATCTGATGAACCCTTCAAATATCTCAGAATTCACTTGACTGCCTCCCAATGCTACTTTCCAGGCCTACTCATGAATCTGCTCACAACTCCCACTGCATGTGTAATGTCTGGCCTTTTACACACCATAGCATACATCAAGCTGCAAATAGCTGAGACATAGGGCACCTTGCTTATATGGTCAATTTCTTCTTCTATCTTCGGTGACTGTTCTTTGCTTAATTTGAAATGACTACCCAAGGGTGTGCTCACTGGTTTAGCTTCATTCATGTTGAACCTGCTGATAGCTTTCTTCACATACTCTAACTGTGAAAGTTTCAATGTACCATTAGCCTTGTCTCTAATGATTCTCATACCAAGGATTTGCTTTGCATCTCCCAAATCCTTCATTCAAACTGTTTTGACAATTGCTTCTTCAGATTATTAATCTCCTCAATGCAAGGCCTTGTAATAAGCATATCATCCACATACAGTAATAATATGATGTAAGAATTATCAAAAAACTTAACATAGCAATAGTAATCAGCTTCACATCTCTTAAACCCAATTCTATGCATAAAACTGTCAAATTTCTTGTACCGCTATCTAGGAGCTTGTTTTAGACCATACAAACTCTTTCTCAGTTTGCAGACTAGATTCTCTTGTCCTTGAAGAATGAACTCTTCTAGCTTAATCATGTAAAGTTCTTCCTCCAAGTCACCATGAA